>NC_070631.1:611484-648984 GCF_947347685.1 Pleuronectes platessa
GCAGATCCAAATCAAAATGAGTCTCTAGTGGATTTCAAAGTGGTTTCATAAGGAGCGTGTTGGTTCTTGGTGGAGGTCTGAGCTCTTTGAGTGATTCTGAGAGATTAGTCACCAACTTCAATGAAGCTGTGTCCTAATGCAGGGGCCACACTAGAGGAAACTAGATCCTCTTCAGAGCAGGTCACAGTAGAAACAGTCTCTTACTCTGTGTGTGAGGGTCCAGGTTCTTTACTGAAGACTGGAGGTTGTCTCATGGACCAGTCACTCTTCAGAGACAGACAGCTGGACCCTGGAGACTCTGCTCTCAGTCTGTGGTCCTGACCTCTGCAAACACAAACATGTTTTATTCAGAATCATTCACTGAGAGTCACGTGGGTGCAGCATCCGAGATGGCCGCGTGTTAGGGTGGCTCTTGTCCTGCACATGCTATTTTTTAGTTATTAATGTAAAACGCATATATTTAAGTAATCTAACGCTCACCCTGAGAACTTTAATCACTCAGATAGAATACTCTCGGTCAGGGAAAGGATTAGAAGACATGGCGACATCGAAATATCTCAGAAACCCTCCGCGCTCGTCTACCTGGAAAAGCCCGGCGCATGAAGTCGACCTGGAGGACGCTGACGCTCCCCTTACAACCAGGAACACATCAGATAAGTTGGAAACGCTAATTGCAGAAATTTGAAAAGATGAACGACACACTGCAAAACGTTGCAACCGACGTTTCCTCTTTTAAACAAACAACGGTGGAGCTGAATCACACGGTGACGGCCATGCAGGAGAGGCTGGGCGAGGTGCGGATCACACACCTGGAGGAGACGTCGGAGCAGCTGCTGAAGGACAAGGGGAGCAAGGAGAAACAGACGGAACAACTATGGAACCGAGTACAAGCCCTGGAAAACCACAGCAGACGAGATGATGTGAGGTTGGTGGGACTGAAGGAGACCCTCGGTACTAACGGGACGCTGCTTGATTGTGTTGGAAAGATTCTGACGGAGGGACTCGGTGTTGAAGCTGACGGGGAGATGGAGATAGAGAGGGTGCACAGGCAACTGGCACCGAGTACAGATCAGCCTCCAAGGCCGGTGCTGATCCGCTTCTTGAGGCAATCCGCGAGGGACGCCGTGATCACCGCAGCCAAGGGAAAGCGAGGATTCGTCTGGGGGAAATGTCGCCTGTCTATGTTTTTCGAGCTCGACATTAGATACACACTGGCTTTCCCCGCAACGCTGCACTTTAAATGGAGAGGAAAACACGTGAGCTGCAACACTGTCGAAGCCGCGGAGAAAGTCATGAATGATCAGTGACCGGGAGGAGCTGTGGACTGAGATGAGTGGAGAGGGGTGAGTTGCTGTTTGTACCCGATGTGCAGACATACATTTAAAGCACAGAGTATCTCATCTTCCTCCTTTCTCTTTTTGTTTCCTATTGACTTTATTATTATATTATTATTTAATTTTATTTTAGAATGAAAAAACATGACTAGTAGACCAGTTAAGTTTATTTCTTGTAATATAAATGGATGTAGCAGCCCTATCAAAAGGAGGAAGATATTATCATTTTTTTTTAATAATCAGGCAGACATTGTGCTGATACAGGAGACCCACATGCAGGGTCTGGAGGCGGAGACATTTAAAGTGGGATGGGTAGGACATATATTCCATAGCTCATTTTGGAGTAAACGTAATGGTGTTTTGATTTTGGTTCACAAGAATGTAAGTTTCATTTTGTTAAAACAAACTAAAGATGCAGAGGGAAGGATTATCTGTGTGGAAGCAGTGGTGGAGGGGGTGCCTCTTGTATTATGCAACATATATGCACCTAATAGGGGAGATCCCAACTTTTTCCACGAGGTAAATAAAATACTGGGAGATACCGAGGGTGAAATTGTCCTAGCTGGGGATTTCAACGAAGTTATGGATCCAGTTCTGGATAAGAGCTCATTCAGACCTCCTCTCATGACCAAGGAGAGAGAAGCCTTACACATGTTGAGTAGAGATTTGGACTAATGGATATATGGAGGCTGATAAATCCAAATGTGAAGGATTTTACTTTCTTCTCCCACTGCCACAAAACTTATTGTAGAATAGATTTTGTTCTGATAAGTACTTCCCTGGCAGATAACGTGGCTAACTGTGACATAGAAGCAATCTCCCTTACAGATCATGCACCGGTCGAGTTGTTTATTAAGGCCAATCTAAAAACTGAAAGGAGAGGTAGATGGAGACTGAACATTGGCTTAATGTCGGACTCAACTTTTAAAAAGACAATAGGAGAAGATTTGAAAAGCTTTTTTGAAATCAATATTGGTAGCACTGAAGATATAACTACTGTGTGGGAAGCCTCAAAGGCATATATGAGAGGAAGATTTATAGCACAAGCCGCTAAAAAGAAAAGAGAGAATGTTACTAGGATTAAAGATTTGGAGAAGGAGATAAAAGAGAAGGAATTAGACCTGTCGAAACACTTTTCTAATGAGAAGTTTCAAGAACTCTGTAAGCTTAAATACTCTCTACATGATATTTATAATAAAAAAGCAGAATAAGCTCTTTATAGACTGAAAACAAACTTTTATGAAGGTGGGGAAAAAATGGGGAAATTATTAGCCAGACAGTTGAAGGAAAAAATCTTTGCTAATACCATACCAGTTATAAAACAGGGGGGTGCACAATTTTTTGATGCTAAAGATATCAATAGAATATTTCAACAATATTATGAGAAGTTATATACATCCTCCATGTCTCCTAGTGCCCCACAGGAAGAGATGGAACAGTTTCTCCTTAATATAGACGTACCCAGGCTCCCACCTCAGGAGGCAGCTGGTTTGGAAACACCTATAACCGAGGAGGAAATAAGGAAGGAAATTTTTTCAATGAAAAATGGGAAGTCACCGGGTTGTGATGGGCTCCCAGTAGAATATTGTAAAACATTATTATATTGTTATACCGGTTTTACAGAGGGTGTATCAAGAGATATTTGATAAGGGTCGTGTAGCTCCAACTTTTAATGAAGCGGTAATCTCACTAATTCACAAAACAGGTAAAGATGCAGCAGATCCCTCCAATTTCAGACCATCAGTCTGCTCAATCTGGATTGTAAGATTCTCACAAAAATCTTAGCCACACGTTTACAACTGGTTTTACCGAGCATCATTCATTCCAGTCAGGTTGGTTTTATGAAAAATAGAACTTCAACTGATAATGTTAGACTCTTGCTTCACCTAATGTGGCTGAGTAAATCCCAAAATACTCCTATAGCTGCTCTCTCCCTACACGCAGAAAAGGCCTTTGATAGGGTGGAGTGGCAATTTCTGTTCTCCACCCTGTCTCATTTTGGTTTCAACTCCAACTTCATTAAATGGATAAAGATGCTGTATAAAGAACCCAAGGCAGCAGTGATGACAAATGGAATAATCCTAACCCTAACCTTAAGTCTGTTATTAGAGTCAATTCTCAACCATATACTACTTGTTCCTGTGTAAAGAAACATGTTTAATTTGCCATGTACCATGCCTAAGAAAAGTTCAATAAAAAGTTAAGTTAAAAAAAAAAAAAGAACACATCGTTCACTGGTTCATTCTGTGAGGATTCAGTTTGGAGCTTCACATGTTTGCAGCAGGTCTCTTACTTTGTGGTTGAGGGTCCAGGTTCATTACTGAAGTATAGAGGCTCATCTTTGGACCAGTCACTCTTCAGAGACAGACAGCTGGACCCTGGAGACTCTGCTCTCAGTCTGTGGTCCTGACCTCTGCAAACACAAACATGTTTTTATTCAGAACACATCATTCACTGGTTCATTCTGTGAGGATTCAGTTTGGAGCTTCACATGTTTGTAGCAGGTCTCTTACTTTGTGGTTGAGGGTCCAACTTGCTCTGAAGTGTCCTCGTCCATGTTGCACCGGCTGCGGCTCAGTTGTGGTTCAGGCCACGCTGCTCTTCTAGATATTCAAGGTCTGGTCTATTTCCACTGGTTCTACGCTCAGTTTACAGCAGAACACAGTGAAATGATCTTTCACACCAGTTTCAATGTTTATCTGTTGAACACTTCCTGTAGCCTACCCATTTCAAAATAAAAGCACTCCAGTGTATTTACAAGGAAATACAGTGATCACCTCAGAAACCTCAGGAAGGACAAGAGTCTCTCTCTCTCTCTCTCTCTCTCTCTCTCTCTCTCTCTCTCTCTCCTGACAGGTGACCTCATTTTGGGATATTTCTGTCAATCACTTAATTTATTCAGCCATTACTACATTATTAAATTAATCATATGAATATATTATTATATTATTATTAGTATATTAGAATATATTATTAGGGTAATAAAGGTGTGGAGGTGTACTATTGTACAAGTACAATAATAAAGTTCCTTTTCATGTAATATCGGTTTATAGCAATTTTAATTACACCAATAAACCTGCAGAGCCACAAACAAACGTTGAATAACAAAGTGTTTCTGCAACTTGAGCATTTCCTGATCTCCACTCAAACCAATCAACTACATTAAAGTTAATCAATACAAACTGTAAAAGTTCATGTGTCCTTCACCCCCCGGCCACTAAGAGAAGAAACTCAACATCTAGAATCATGTTCACGTCATAAAGGCTGGAAATGAATTACAGAACTTTATAGACAGTAACACTGAGAGCACATCAGTCACAGCTTGAAGCAGCACTCTGTATCTCCACTCAGTTCTATGGCTTTGTGCCCAAATTAAGGTGTGTGTGTGTGTGTGTGTGTGTGTGTGTGTGTGTACCTGGCTCTGCAGGTTGATGTTCCTCACACCTCAGCCAGTGAGTCCAGAGCTTTACTGGGATCCACAGTGAAGACTCTCCACTGGTTGGTGACCACTGCTGTAACGTATGATGGTGAAAACACGTTGTGTTATTAAACACTTGATGAACAGATGAAGATAAAAAGTGAAGCTGTGAGTTAACTCTGTTAATTAGTCCTTTGAAGGCTCTTTGATCCAGACCTGCTGTTCACATCTGTCTCTGGGATCCGATCACATGACGTCTGTCACCAGGTGTGAACTGACATGTTAGAGTCATGTGATCAGCAGACGGATGTTAACAGCAGGTGTGAGAGTGAGACAGTGAAACTTTCAGAAAGTTGTGTTCACACTCACCTGCTCACTTTCCTTCCTTCTGCTCGTCCAGGTGAAAATGGAGTCTGACCGCTCCTTGTTCTCAGGCTCCTCCTCCCTGTGGAACCAGTTCACTCTTGAAACCTCCCAGTTCAAAGTCCAGTTCATACCCATGAAGATGAACTGGTTCACAGTTCATGTTTTATTGTGATGTTATGATGTAGATAATAAACTTAATATCATGTATTTAATGAGTAATGGATGCTGTGGGATCATGAATCCAGATCTTCACTTTCACACTGAGTCCTGACTGGGAGCGTCTACTGGGACTGAGCCGTCCAATGAGATTCATCATGATGTTTAAATGAGCCTCAGAAACTCTGGAGTCAAACACGTCCAGTCCCAGTGTTGGTTTATAGATCTACAGAAATACAGCTGCATTGTGTTGCATCACGCGTGTGTTTGTGTGTGTGTGTGTGTGTGTGTGTGTGTGTGTGTGTGTGTGTGTGTGTGTGTGTGTGTGTGTGTGTGTGTGTGTGTGTGTGTGTGTGTGTGTGTGTGTGTGTAGACGGAGAGGTTCATGCAGCAGCTCACAGACTTCGCGGGGGAACAGGGGATGAGCTCCGCTCCTCTGAGGAACCTGATGAAGAGCGTCCTCCTGGTGCCGCAGGGTGAGAGCGACACACACAAACACACATACAGACACACACACACACACACACACACACACACATCCAGTTTCACCTATTCTCTGTTGTTAGATGGAACCTGGTGTAAATCTTCTGTTACCCAGAATGCAATCTGACCTTGTGCCTCCTCACACTCATCATGAGTTGTGAAACGTGATGTTTCCAGGAGAGTCTGGATCTGGAGAACCGGACCAGGTGGAAACATAGAAGAGAAGATAGGTTCTGAAAGTGAACCTCGTTGTGGACGTAGCTTTAGTAGAAACTCTCTGAAGACAGAACCTGGTTCATCTCCTGCTGTCCAACTCAAAGGTCGAGGACAAACGATCAGTGATCAGGAGGAAGAAGAGAGAAGCTTCATGCTCAGTGGTTCTGCTCAGGTTCCCACAGCACCCAGAACCTCACAGCTGGGACAGGTCAGGTCTAGATCCAGTAAAGTGTCCCACAGCACTCAGAACCTCACAGCTGGGACAGGTCAGGTCCAGATCCAGTAAAGTGTCCCACAGCAGTCAGAACCTCTCAGCTGGGACAGGTCAGGTCCAGATCCAGTTCCAGTAAAGGGTCCCACAGCACTCAGAACCTCACAGCTGGGACAGGTCAGGTCCAGATCCAGTAAAGTGTCCCACAGCACCCAGAACCTCTCAGCTGGGACAGGTCAGGTCCAGATCCAGTTCCAGTAAAGGGTCCCACAGCACTCAGAACCTCTCAGCTGGGACAGGTCAGGTCCAGATCCAGTAAAGTGTCCCACAGTGACTCAGATTCTTCTGCTCTGTCCCAGGAGCCCTGAAGAAGAACCTGGCAGCTGAGCTGATCGGAGAGGACCTGGTCACGTTAGGTAAACATCACGTCTCCAGTTGATCTCAGGGTCGGGGGGGCCTCAGTCACATGTTCCCTCAGTGTTTTTAATTCACGGTCCAGTTTGAAGACGTGGACTCAGACCTGTGTGTTGTCTCCTCAGGACTCAGCGAGGACAAGGCGTCTCACTTCTCACAGCAGGTGACTTTCCTTCAGGTCTTACCAGAGCTCATGATTAATGATAAACATTCATCAGTTAGTGAAGACTGGTTTCTTCTGGTGGTTCCATGAGGAGCTTCCAGCTTCAGGAGTGTTTCTGACCTGTGCTGGTGTCTTGCAGTGGGCGGAGCACCAGGAGGCGCTGTCCCGACAGGCGGTCAGTCAGGCGCTGATGGTCAACCAGCTGCTGGACATGGAGTGGAAGTTCGGAGGTGAGAAGAACCAGACGAGCTCGGGCTCCTCTCACAGCTCCTCTACATGTCCATGTCCTCACGTCCTCCTCTCACAGCTCCTCTGCATGTCCATGTCCTCACGTCCTCCTCTCACAGCTCCTCTGCATGTCCATGTCCTCACGTCCTCCTCTCACAGCTCCTCTGCATGTCCATGTCCTCACGTCCTCCTCTCACAGCTCCTCTGCATGTCCATGTCCTCACGTCCTCCTCTCACAGCTCATGTTCTTCTACAGCTCGATGGGTCTCTCTCGACCTGGATGTTAATTCACATGAGCTGATGACTCTGAATCACTCACAGGTGATAGAACATTAAGACACAGGGGACAGGGAGCGGCTGCTGGACGTCACTGAGCCGTCTGTCCATGTAGAAGACGTCCAGTCAGCTGAAGACAGCGTGTCTCTGCATGTTGTCCTCTCATATTAAGACACTTAAAAACTGCAAAGAAACACATTAAGTCTCAGAGAAATATCAGGGAGGGGCTCAGGAGAGAGAGGGAGAAGGAAATATTCAGGTTTCTAAAGAACTCACAGGACTCTTTGACAGAATGAAGGTAAACATCCATTCACACTCCTCTCCACACGGGGGCAGTAATGCACGTTAAGTTGTTTGCCAACCGCCATTAACCGTCAGAAGAAGAAGATGTTGTCTGTGGAGACTTTGATCCAAAGTGGTCTGGACCTGTGGTCCTCATGCAGGTCCTTGTGCACATCTTCTTCAGATCAGGATGTTTCTATATCTCTGCACCGACGCCACCTGGTGGTCAGAGGCTTCATGTTCTCTGGTAACTCCACGCTGTGAGCATGAGATCTCCAGAACCCTGAGAGAAGGTCTTCAGATCTGGTTCAAATATTCACCTGGACTCAAAGAGGAACTCATGAGATTTCACAGGTGAGTCTGGAAATGAAACAGGACAGTAACTCCAGTCTCTGTCTGAACCTACAGTGACTGTGGGAACCAGTGAGACACAGAAAGTGGGCAACATCTACCTGCAGGTGAGAAAGCTTTGCACACACACACACACACACACACACACACACACACACACACACACACACAGTGACATGTGTCCTGTCGTCCTCCTGCAGTTGAAGCTCGTGGTCAGAAAAGGGAATTCCACTGAAAACGTCTTCATGGGTGAGTGAGTTCACCAGTTTGTGTCGTCACGGACAAATTCCCTCTCAATGTAATTTATTGTGTTTGTAAAGAAGTGATGAAATGAAGGTGATACGATGACTCAGCAGAAGAGGACGTGAAGCTGTGAGACATGAGTCAGCAGCAGATTGGATCTAACAAAGCGTCTCTGTACTGAGGCCTGATGGTCTCATTCTATAGAGCTGCACCAAATCCCACAGGAGGACCACGTCTCTATTCAAACGTTTCTCTGGAGATCTCTGAGCAGCTCAGGTCCTCCAGCTTCCTGTGTAGAACATGAGAGTTAGTGTTTCACAGCTGAACAACACAGCAGCATCAGATCCTCCTCATGGTTCAGGTGAGAGGAGGAGAACCTGAGTCTGGTCCTCCAGAGAAGATCCAGAGGAACCAGTGCAGTCAGAAAGCATCGAGAGACATAAGTTCACCAAACAGATTTGATTTTATTCATCAACGAGTCAAGAAAGAATTTATTGTGTTGTTGTAGCAGAACCGTGAAGAAGCAGATTCACTTTGTTCTTTCTCTAACGTTGAGAGACAGAACGTCTTCTGACACTTTCACAGATCTCTGTGATGATTCGTGGATCTGGATTAAAGTGAGCAGACATTTTGAGAGAAGTGATTTCTATCAGTGTTGTAACTTATTGATATGATGGAACCTTGGAGGACGGGCTGAGGGGGGGGGGGGGGCTCTCCAGGGACTTTCTAGTTTCCAGAGAAAACCTCCTTTTAAAGAACTTCAGAGTTTTTACCACCGTAAACGAAAACGTTGAACCTTTGATGTCGATGCTAAACTTTGAAAAGAGAAATAAAACTGACATCTGTATGAATTGTCTGTGTTAACATAGAGACGTCATCTACTTCCTGTTTCCTTCCTCCAGAGCTGACACTCCCTCAGTTTTACAACTTCCTGCACGAGATGGAGAGAGCCAAGGCCAGCATGGAGTGCTTCAGCTGAGGGGGGGGGGCTCTCCTACAGCTGATCTTTGTGAGGACCAGGTTGAGACTCCGGCTGCTCCTCACTTTGTGACCCTCCTTTAATAAACTGCTGTGGGTTGGAATCAGGTTGAAATGGTTTGAATTGATCTGCTCTTCACTCAGAGAGCTTCACAGTGCATCTATTAGCAGAACCTTTGGGTTCTATGAGGGGCAGGTCGGGGTCCAGCACATTGCCCAAGGGCACGTCAGCATGCAGATGGGCTCCTGGGGATCGAACTGCCGACCTTCTGGTTGGAGGATGAATGTTTTACCAGCCGCTGTTTAGGTTCAGTTAAGGGTTAGGTTTAAGGTTAGGGTTAGTGAATGCATTATGTCAATGAGTGGCCTCACTTAGACAGCTGTACAAACATGTGAGTGTGTGTGTGAGTGAGTGAATGGAAGAGTGTGTGTTTATGTAAGGCTGTGAGTGTGTGTCTGTGTGTGTGCGTGGGTGTAACACTTCATTAATAATCTAAAAATAAACGTGAATAAGAAGGAACCACTTTGTGTTGTGAATAAATCACTGAATTTCTTCTTCTGGTGAAAGTTCCTCTGATTCAAACTCACTTTGTGAATGAATCTGGTTTTAAATGATCATTAGTCTGTTGATCAAGAGAGAAAGTTAAAGAAGCCAATTCCTTCTTCCATCGGGCGAGAGACGAGTGGACAAGTGGACGAGGTTTCTAACACGTGACGTGAAACCTGAAGAACACAAACATCTCAGGATGAAGAAGAGGAGCCGGACACGTAGAAGACGAAGACGTCCACTTGGAAACACGAGGAGATTCCAGATCTTCTGGTGATGAGGGCCGACGCTGGTGTGGACGAGCTGTAAACAACAACACTGATCTTTACACATGTCCCGCCTCCTGCTGCTCTACAGGCTCCGCCTCCTGCTGCTCTACAGGCTCCGCCCCTCTTCTGGATGTTCCCCATACACATATATGTGGTAATAGATTTTAGATCAGAGACTCTCGACTGTCTCAACATGGTTAGTGATGAAGTCTTTATAGAAACCAGATAAAAGCCTGAGGCAGATTTCATGTGCAGACGAGTCCTGGTCTCAACTCGTTCACAGTAATTAGTTACTGAGAACTTAACGGTGAGTTCCTGTCCCTTTGGGATGTTCTCTGTAAAGAGTTGAACTGGAATGTGCTGCACGGTGATTCTGCTGCTGGATCACAAGACGTCAGCTCCTCTCGTTCCTGCTGCCTGGGCTCCACCTCATCATGTGTCAGAAGAACAGTTTCAGTTCAGTTCCAGTAAATATTGGAAGAAGCTGTTAAACAGAAACTTGGAGAAATTTCCTGAAGACAGACTTGAGATAATATGTTTTGTGAGGCCACCGTGACCTCGACCTTTGACCTTTCAGTTCATCTCTGAGTCCACCTGAGACAACTTGTTGAGACATGGTGTCCACATCTGAGAACCCCCCCGCCTCCGGCCACATGAAGAACCTGGTTCAGGTTCTCCTCTTCTGGTCATAAAGAAACACGACATCACATCCTGTGACCCCCCCCCCCCCCTTCCCAAATTAGCAGCAAGATTCAAACCGTCCAATGAAGAGACACTTGATATTTGTCCTGTTACACCGTCACCTTCAAAATACAGTCGGCCCCCCCGTCGCCCAGTCGTCAGAGTCCTGTTGGTTCGTCTGCCAGGAGTCTGGGGCCCGGGGGGTCGCTCTGTGACACGTCGCTGCTCGTTCTCTTTCAGGACTCAGGTGTCGTCTCCGCCTCTTCTCTCCATCCTCAGATTCCCAGGAAGGAAATATGATCCCCTGTAGAGGTTGGCTCTACACACGACTCTCCTGGATTCTTACTGGTTCTCACCCAGTAGATAACCCACTGTCTCATATGGTCTTCATCAGATTGACTCTCTTCTCAGAACAGACTACACTGCTTCAGGTTAGGGTTAGGGACTGGAACCCTCAACCTTCTGTCCCGTCGGACTCATCTGAAGTTTCCTGTGTCTCTTGAAAGACGCACATTTCTCAAAGGTTTCACTTTTTTTCCAGAAAGTTATTATTACCAGAAGAAACATATTCTGAGGAGCAGGGGGTGGAGCCTGACTGAGAGACACTGCACACCCACCTACACCTGCACCCATTGGATGGTACCAGCTGTCAATCACTCTGTGGTACCCCCCCCCCCCCCCCCCCAACCCGGTGCTTTAGGGTCTGTTTGACTCTAAATGATCATAATTCACTAAATGAACATCAGCTGTTTGAAGAAGACCTGAAACTAGAGACTGAGACAGAAACTCCTTCATGTTCACTGACGTTATAAAGAGAGAAGTCACTTTCTATAGAGACTACCAGAGGAGTCGCCCCCTGCTGGTCACTACACAGAAGACAGGTTCCAGACACTTGGCTTCACTCTCTGGAGGTTGTGGTCTTATCAGTCACATGACTCACTACCAGCGGTGAACACAAAGCGTCAGAGGAGACAATCTACTTCCTGTTTACATCACATGACCAGTGGACGTGGATGGTTCTGTGGTGGCCATGTTGGATTCTCCTGAGCCCTCAGACGTCAGCCTATCAGAGCCAGTGGGAGGTTCCCCTTCATAGAGGAGAGCGGGGTGATGTGAGACACCCCCTGTATCTAGGCAATGGAACACATTTGTGGTCCTGTCACCATTATGTTGTCAATCTAGCTGTCGGGATTTTAACTATTACAACATGTGTTGTTATGGTAGTTTTAAAGTGGATCGAGTAAGTGGATCACTTTACCCCCTTGATTTCTCTGGTCTGTCCCACTTTACTCCTTCGCCAGGGGTCATCAGGGTCAGTGAAAACCACAGGGGTCATCAGGGTCAGTGAAGACCACAGGGGTCATCAGGGTCATTGAAGACCACAGGGGTCATCAGGGTCAGTGAAGACCACAGGGGTCATCAGGGTCATTGAAGACCACAGGGGTCATCAGGGTCAGTGAAGAGTTTCCATCTCCAGCAGTAAATCACCTCACAACTTAAATGTGTTTTTTTCAACATTAATGAGATTTGATGAGCATCATGGAGGAAATACAGGTTAATGTTTAAATTCTGCTGCTTTTACATGAAATAATAATCAATTAAATAACTCTCACTGCAAAGTGAGAGTAGAAGAGGAAAACTGTGGTGACATTAATAACTCTATCTTGTACAAATTATTTATATCTATTGTGTTGCCTCTAAGGCATTTTCATAATTTATGTTGTTTACTTTGAAAAGGTTCATTTGGATGTGATGGATTGTGGGTGGCAATTTTATTTTGAAGTTCGATTTCTGTGACATCACTTCCTCATGCGCATTTCTTCCTGGTTCCTCCGTGAGGGAAAACGGCACGTTGAAGACCGACGCACTGTGATGCTTTTCCACAGCCGGCACTTCGAAACATTGTTGGGCAACGCCGTGAGTGTGTATATTTATCATGATAACATGTTGAAAAGCACAAATAGTGGTTAACACTTGTATTTATTTCTGGTTGTGACATAATGCAATATGTCTGCAAATATAGATAATTGTTCTGTTTTGTATTTTTTTATATTACAGTTTTCACCGCTTGTCAAGGACAAAACAAAGAGATAAAAAGAGTCAACTCTACTCAGTCTACTGTGTTTTCTGACAGTGGTTTAGCTTGGTGTTTAAGCAGAGTTGCTACACTCTGCATCAGGACACTACAGTGAAAAGGTGGCACTTGATGTTCCAAAGTGCTCAAGATGGCAAGCAACAAGTCGTCAGCGTCGAACGCCAAGAGCAAAGCAACATCATCATCATCTGTGAGTGCAGCTCATGCTAGAGCTAAAGCAGAAGCTGCTAAGGTGAGAGCATCGTATGCTAGCCACGAGGCTAAATTAAAGCTGGAAAAGGCTGCTAAAGAAGCAGAAAGGAAAACAAAAGAAGCTCAAAATCTGCTGGAAACTGCTAGGATTGAGACAGAGCTGGAAGTGCTAACATTAAATCGCGAAGCGGATGCAGCCATCGCTGAAGCACAGGTGCTGGAAGACGTAGCAGAAATGCAGGACATGTTGGGAAATGTGAGATCCGAGCCAGACGAAAGGCTTAGACTGCAACGTACTATTGAATATGTTCACTCTCAACAGGATCAGAATCACTCTACCCCTGCACCAGTACCAGTCCCACCTGTTATATCTCCAGACCATGCTGAATCACAAGACAGCTTCAGAACATGGCATCCACCTGCAAACACATCAGAATTCCAACTCACTAACAACAAGCCCAAGTCTGAAAGCAATGTTAAAACACATCCACCTGCACCAAGCCTGTGTGAACTGAGAAGAGTTGAGTCAAAGACTGACATCAAAAGAACAAACCCTCACACGTACATACGTGCTCAGTCACAAATACCCCGACACACGCTTACGGCTAGCGTGTCACACCCTGCAGACCCTTTGGCACAGTATTTGGCGCGACGAGATCTTGTTATGTCAGGACTGTATCAATTTGATGATAAGCCGGAGAATTTCCGTGCATGGCAGTCCTCATTCACCAATGCAGTAGCTGAAGTCCAACTTACAGCAACACAAGAACTAGACCTCATGACCAAATGGCTAGGAAAAGAGTCTGGCGAACAAATGAGACGCATACGTGCAGTGCATGTGAACAATGCCGATATGGCCATACGCAAGGCGTGGGAGAGGCTGCGTGAATGCTATGCTGCCCCTGAGATAATCGAGCAGTCACTGTTCCAGAGACTCGACAGTTTTCCGAGGATTACAGCCAATGATCACACCAAATTACGCGAACTAGGGGATTTGCTTTTGGAGATACAAGGCGCCAAGGAGGATGGATATCTCACTGGGCTGTCGTATCTGGACACTTCCAGAGGCATCGGACCAATTATAGACAAGCTTCCATATGGGCTCCAGGAGAAGTGGGTGTCATCTGGGTCAAGGTACAAAGAAGAGAACAACGGTTGCTTCCCCCCCTTTATTTACTTCTGTGACTTTGTGTGTTATGAGGCAAAGAAACAAAATGACCCCAGCTTTATTCGACAAAGCAGCGGCACACACCCCACAAAACCAGAAAGATTACCTGTGAAGAGCTTTAACACCAACAGATCTGTCACAGTTCACAAAACAGATGTCTCTACAATCAACAACGACCCTAACAAGAACTGCCCACTGCACGACAAACCCCATCCACTTAAAAGATGCAGGACATTCAGAAACAAGTCCATAGAGGACAGGAAGGCCTTTCTAAAACAGAAAGGAATATGCTTCAAGTGTTGTTCTTCAACCTCACATGTTGCCAGAGACTGCAAATCTTCAGTGAAGTGCCTTGAGTGTCAAAGCACCTACCATGATGCAGCCATGCACCCTAACCCACAACCTCAACCTACCAAGGCTCCTCCACTGCCACAAGAGAACGGCGGGGAGGGAGAAGATGGTTCTAATGTAACTGATGTTAGAACTAGCTGTACAGAGGTTTGTGGCTCCGATCAATGGGGCCGTTCGTGCTCTAAGATTTGCTTAGCAACAGTCTACCCCAAAGATTCAAAGCACAAAGCCATTAAAGCTTATGTTATCTTGGATGATCAGAGCAACCGCTCTTTAGCCAGGCCAGAGTTCTTTGAGCTGTTCGGTGTGGAGAATAAACCGCTCTTGTACCAGCTGAGAACATGCTCCGGCATCATGGAAACATATGGCAGGAAGGCAGAAGGATTCCAGATAGAATCATTGGATGGCACAACCCTCATCTCTCTTCCTCCACTCCTCGAGTCTCCTGAAATCCCAAACAATCGATCTGAAATCCCAACGCCGAGTGCAGCTCAGCATCAACCTCACCTCCATCACATAGCCAGGAACATCCCCGATCTGGACCCAGAGGCGGAGATACTCCTGCTGCTCGGAAGAGATGTGCTAAGAGCACACAAGGTCAGGCAGCAAGTTAACGGGCCACATAACGCTCCCTTTGCACAACGTCTCGATCTAGGCTGGGTGGTGATAGGAGAGGTGTGCCTAGGTAATGCACACAAACCAAAGGTTGACACATTCAAGACCCATGTGCAAGATAATGGTCGCCATTCCATCTTTCTGCCTTGCACAAGTTTCATGCAGGTCAAAGAAACACAGCCGAGCTTCAGCAAGCCTGACCAAGTGCCAGAGAGGATGCTAGGACACAGAGTGTTTGACCAAACTGAACAAGACAACAAACCTGCTCCATCAATTGAAGACGTACTCTTTTTAAAGATCATGGACACAAGCGTCCACAGAGATGATGCCAGCAGTTGGGTTGCCCCATTGCCATTCAAAAAGCCACGGCAACGTCTGCCAAACAACAGAGAGCACGTGGTCAAGCGGCTTCAATCCCTGCAACGTCAGTTCAAGAGGAGACCCGAAATGCAGAATCAATATCTGGCATTCATGGAGAAGATCATTGCCAATGGTCATGCAGAAGTAGCCCCACCTTTAAAGGAGGATGAGGAGTGCTGGTTTCTTCCATCATTCGGGGTATACCACCCGCAAAAGCCCAACCAAATTAGGGTAGTTTTTGATTCCAGCGCTCAGTACTCTGGTGTCTCCCTCAATGATGTGCTTCTGAAAGGTCCCGACCTCAACAATTCCCTCCTGGGCGTCCTTCTACGCTTCCGGAAGGAAAGAGTAGCTATCCTTGCTGACATCCAACAAATGTTCCACTGTTTTCTGGTCCATGAAAATGACGCAACTTCCTTCGTTTCTTGTGGCACAAAGATAATGATCTCAGTAAAGCAGTTGTCGACTACCGCATGAGGGTTCATGTTTTTGGCAACTCGCCATATCCTGCTGTAGCCACCTATGGTCTGCGAAGAGCCATTGCTGAAGGTGCTCAGAGGCATGGGGCAGACACAGTGAAGTTTGTGGAAAGACACTTTTACGTGGACGATGGTTTGGTGTCTCTGCCATCTGAAGCAGAGGCAATCAGCCTTCTCCAACGCACTCAGGCTTCACTTGCTGAATCAAACCTTCGATTGCACAAGTTTGTGTCGAACAGTCCAACGGTCACTAGAGCTTTCCCGCCTGAAGATTGTGTTCCAGTCATCAAGGATCTGGACTTGAGTGAGGGAACTACACCCATGCAGCGCAGCTTGGGTTTGCTATGGGAGATCAAGACAGATACATTCACATCCTCTGCATCTACTGTTCTCAAACCTTTCACCCGACGCAGAGTTCTCTCTACCGTCAACAGCATCTTTGATCCCATGGGGTTGTTGGCGCCCGTCACGATCCAGGGAAGAGCTCTTCTTAGGGAGCTTACTTCGGAACCCACTGACTGGGACACACCCCTCCCAGCAAACAAGCTCAAGAAATGGGAAGCATGGAGAGATTCTCTTCAAGTCCTAAAGGAGCTCCATGTTCCACGCACATACACACCAACCTCGCTCATGAAAGCTGTCCACAAAGAGTTGTGTGTATTCTCGGATGCCTCAACCATGGCCATTGGAGCCGTCGCGTACCTGAGAGCCATTCAGGAGGATGGAAAAGTGGAAGTCGGACTTGTCATGGGCAAAGCCAAATTAGCACCTCTGTCTGAACCCACAATCCCAAGGCTCGAACTCTGCGCCGCTGTTCTCGGAGTAGAAATGACAGACCTCATTCGAGAAGAGCTAGATCTGAAGTTGGATGCTATCAGGTTCTACACAGACAGCAAGGTGGTGCTGGGGTACATCAATAATGTGACAAAACGCTTTCACACCTATGTCCACAACAGAGTCCAGCGTATCCGACAATCCTCCGAACCAGAACAATGGCATTATGTGCGCACGGAGGAAAACCCTGCAGATCATGCATCCAGATCCTTACCTGCATCCCATCTTGGACAGAGATCCTGGTTCACCGGACCTTCATTCCTACATCAACCGTCTGTAGAAACAACACGGACAAGTGAGACATTTGAGCTCATCGAACCAGAGAATGACTTAGAGATTCGCCGACAGGTATGCACCTACACTACTCACCTTGAGGAGCCTGTGCTTAACACTGATCGCTTTCAGCGCTTCTCCACCTTCATCTCTCTACTGCGAGCAGTGGCGTTTCTTATCCATATGGCAAGATCCCACAAACATCCCAAGCAAAACAGCAGGTGCTCAGGATGGCACATATGTCACTTACCTCGTACTGTGGACGAAATGGCTCAAGCGAAAGATGTCATTCTGAAAGCAGCACAAAGGCCAGCCTTTGCAAAAGAACTGTCAGCCATCCAAGCAAACAAAGTAGTGTCCACAAACAGCCCTTTGCATAAGCTCAGTCCAATCTTAGAGGGCAGTCTCATCTGTGTCGGAGGCAGACTAAAACATTCTCAACTTTCATGTGAAGAAAAGAACCCAGTAATCCTAGCCAAGGACAGTCACATTTCCCTATTGCTCGTACGACATTATCACGAGCAGGTGAGACATCAGGGCAGACACCTCACAGAAGGTGCAGTAAGAGCAGCTGGACTGTGGATTTTGGGTGGTAAACGACTGGTCAATTCTGTCCTCCACAAATGTATAATATGCCGGAAGCTGCGAGGGAGAATGGAAGAACAACGCATGGCTGACTTACCGCCAGAACGTCTCAAGATCTGTCCTCCTTTCACGTATGTTGGGCTTGACGTCTTTGGGCCTTGGTCCATTGTTACCAGACGCACCAGAGGAGGACAGGCAGAGAGCAAACGGTGGGCCATAATGTTCAGTTGTTTGAGTTCAAGAGCTGTCCACATTGAACTGATTGAGTCCATGGAAGCATCCAGCTGCATAAACGCTCTCAGGCGTTTCTTCGCTCTCAGAGGCCCTGTAGTACAACTCCAGTCTGATTGTGGCACTAACTTCATTGGAGCTAGCAAGGAGTTGGAGATGGACGATACTGTGCAGAGGTATCTCAACAAACAAGGATGTAGTTGGAACTTCCGACCTCCACATGCTTCCCACATGGGAGGCTCATGGGAACGGATGATCGGTGTTGCCAGGAGAATCCTTGATTCAATGCTCTTGCAGCAAAAAAGTCGTCTAACTCACGAGGTGCTGTCAACACTAATGGCAGAAATCACAGCGATCATCAACGCACGTCCACTCCTGCCTGTGTCCACAGACCCACAAAAACTTTTCATTCTTTCACCAGCCATGCTCCTCACACAGAAATCAGGAGTTCCACCTCCTCCGGGAGATTTTACGGACAAAGACCTTTACACAAAACAATGGAGGCAAGTTCAAGCTCTCGCGAACCAGTTTTGGAACCGTTGGAGCCAAGAATACTTACCATCCTTACAACAAAGACAAAAATGGACAGTGACATGCAGAAACCTTCAGGTGGGGGATTTGGTTCTCCTCAGGGACAAACAGGCTGTTTGCAACTGCTGGCCCATGGCCATAGTCACAGCAACCTTTCCTGGGAAGGATGGACATGTGAGAAAGGTTGAGATTAAAACGACCAACCAAGGCAAGAACCTTCCTCAGGCCAGTCGCAGAAGTAGTTCTTCTTCTGACTAAGGACTAAGTCAAGGACTGTTGGTTTGGACCTCCTCGAGTTCATAATGACCTCACATAGGCCAGACGGGGAGTGTGTTGCCTCTAAGGCATTTTCATAATTTATGTTGTTTACTTTGAAAAGGTTCATTTGGATGTGATGGATTGTGGGTGGCAATTTTATTTTGAAGTTCGATTTCTGTGACATCACTTCCTCATGCGCATTTCTTCCTGGTTCCTCCGTGAGGGAAAACGGCACGTTGAAGACCGACGCACTGTGATGCTTTTCCACAGCCGGCACTTCGAAACATTGTTGGGCAACGCCGTGAGTGTGTATATTTATCATGATAACATGTTGAAAAGCACAAATAGTGGTTAACACTTGTATTTATTTCTGGTTGTGACATAATGCAATATGTCTGCAAATATAGATAATTGTTCTGTTTTGTATTTTTTTATATTACAGTTTTCACCGCTTGTCAAGGACAAAACAAAGAGATAAAAAGAGTCAACTCTACTCAGTCTACTGTGTTTTCTGACGGTGGTTTAGCTTGGTGTTTAAGCAGAGTTGCTACACTCTGCATCAGGACACTACATCTATAGTATATTGATATATATATAAGAAGAGCTTATATTTCCTGAGGCCACTTTATTTAGAGCACCCTCTTCTGTAGAAGATGAGTAACTACACCTGCAGACACTGAGTCAGAGGAAGGAGATGTGTGTGAAGGAAGTGTGAAGTGTGTGTCAGTACATGCATTACTCAGGGTGTGTGTGTGTGTGTGTGTGTGTGTGTGTGTGTGTGTGTGTGTGTGTGTGTGTGTGTGTGTGTGTGTGTGTGTGTGTGTGTACAGCCTTGTCTCGACTCGTGCAGCTTCTCCTCATGAGGATTTTGTGAGAAAGTGGTTTCGCTCTCTGCTCCTGATAATTAATGACTTCCTGCCCCTGAACTGTGAGAGAGGCCTTCTACACAAACAGACACACACAAACACACACAGACTCCACATCAGTGTGTGTGTGTGTGTGTTGTTATCAGGGCCTAACACACTCCAGTGCTGCTCAGTCGTGGGGCGACAGGCTCCAACTGAAATGATTTGATGATAAATCAAAGAGTTTTTTTAGCTGAAGCATCAAAGAGAGAAGCTGAGTGGAAACTTATTTAATCTTTAAATCTAACATTCTGATAATATAATAATATAATAACTTTATCTATACAACAACTGTTTCCTGAACATTATGATTGCAAACTTCATACAGTTGATTTGGATTTTGTTATAAATGTTTATTCATTATTTGTATCTTTTCTTTACTCATTTTCTAGACGTCTACGTGTTCATCTTTTCAGTTTGTTCCGTTCTGCTGTTCACACTTTATTCTGCTCAGTGTTTTTATATTTATCTGCTGTGGTTGATGTTGATGGATTTCTTATGGGAACAATAAAAAGCATAATTCAAAAGATAACAGCATCACACAAGAGCAGCAATTACAAATAAAAGAAATAAAACAAAACAATACGTCTTCACATGAAGTCTGTGAAACTCTGTTTTAGGAAGTGAAGAGGTCTGAAGGTCTCATGTCCTCAGGGGACGAGTCCAACATGTCCTCTGAGGCTCAGAACCTGAAGGACATTCACGTCCTGCTCTGTCTCCATCACATGAAAGTCTGTCCTCGAAACTCCTCACCATCTCCTCACACACACACACACACACACACACACACACACACACACACACACACAATCACATACACACAGACACACACACGTACACACATACTGAGAGGTTATCCCAAGGCAGCTGCCCCTCACTCCCCTCTAATGCCCCACACCTTGTGTGTGTGTGTGTGTGTGTGTGTGTGTGTGTGTGTGTGTGTGTGTGTGTGTGTGTGTACTAATGTAGTCACAGTAACACACTCACTCTGTCAGCATCACAATCTGTTTCATTCAGGAATCAGAAGCTGAACTCTTCGTCTTCAGGGAACAGACTCATTCTTCATCTTTAATAACGCTGCCACTAGAGGGCGCTGTTGATCAGTCAAATATGTGACTTTAGACCAAAGACTTGATTCAGCAAAGAAAACAAAATATAATAAACTGATTCAAACAGAATTACACAATTTAATTCATTAGCAAACATGATTTTAAAATGAAGACAGTTATATTGTTGAAACTGAACTAGAGTCGACAATTCAATTACATCATATTTTATTTATATTGTAAAAATCTGCAGGAAATCCTTCACATTTGAGACATGATTTGAAATAGTAATTTAAAAAGACTTTATTATCTTATTAGTTTTCGATTCATTTTCCGTTATGAGGATTTCCTGTTTGTCTCAAAGGATCAACAACTTGAGGAGTTTATTACAACATCTGTCTTTTTTATGCAGTTTTGAGTTCTAGCATTTTACAGTTTGGGTTCATTATTAATTGTTGAGGTCTGTGGATATTCATTTAAAATCTAGATCATACATATATAACATTATAACACTCTAGTTTTGTGCTGTATATATATTCTGTTTTTAGATTACACATACTTCTATTTTTTAATAGTTTATTGTGTGTATAATGTATTTTTAAGTTAATTTATTACCTTTACTACGTGTGTGTTTCACTTTTCACTTTTTGCTGCTGTAACACTAAATGTCCCAAAAGTTGCACTAACAAAGAATTATCTTATCAAGTTCAGCAAAATGAACATGAAGTTAATATCTTTATCTGGGCCTCGTGTTTATGACTAGAATCTAAAGTAAGGTCAGGGTCAGGGTCAGGGTCAGGGTCGGGGACAGGGTCAGGGTCAGGGTCAGGTAAAGTGAGGCCTTTAGTTTTGATGGTTAAAGTTAGAGTTAGGAGCTTGAGAATGTGTCATGTGAATGAGTGTCCTCACTAAGATAGAAGGACACACATGTACGTGTGTGTGTGTGTGTGTGTGTGTGTGTGTGTGTGTCTGTGTGTGTGTGTGTGTTAGGGTGTGTCTCACTGATTTGACCTCTCAGTCCTTGTGTGTGTGTGTGTCATCAACGTATATGTGCATTAAACCGTGTGCACTCATCCTCAGCTCTGTTGCACATGTGTGTTTGTGTGTCGGGGGAATGTTCATTTGTGCATGAAGTCGTACTGTGTGTGTGTGTGTGTGTGTCTGTGTGTGTGTGTCTGTGTGCACATGTGTAGAAGAGAAAGAGGAAGAATAAGACAGTTTAACACAGGACGGACTGGAACCTAGAAACCTGCTCCTGATGGATGAAGACAAACAGAAACACGTCCCAGAGGGCGAGTGGACGAGTGGACCAGGTTTCTAACACGTGACGTGAAACAGGAAGAACACAAAGATCTCAGGATGAAGAAGAGGAGCCGGACACGTAGAAGACGAAGAAGACGTCCACTTGGAGTTGATACGTCCTGTCTCCTGCTGCTCTACAGGCTCCGCCCCTCGTCGCTCTATATCTTTAGATCTGTTTAAATGTCTGAAGACATATTTCTGAGTTGGACCTTCTGTTGAACGCTGGCGTCCTGGACAGAGACAGAGGGGGGGGGGGAGGGGGTGAGACACTTTCACTTCCCAGTGGAAGATTATTTCCATCCTCTCAGTTCAGTTTCTTTTCTTCCTCTCTTCATCGTGTATTCCTCTGGGGAAAGACATGGGCCTCAGATATGACACACAAACATAACGGCTGCTCAACTCTACACACACACACAGACACACACACACACAGACACACACACAGACACACACACACACACACACACACACACACACAGACACACACACACACAGACACACACACAGACACACACACACACACAGACACACACACAGACACACACACACACAGACACACACACACACACAGACAGACACACACACACACACACACGTCTCTGTGTAGCTGTGTCCACACTCAGCGTCCCTTCTCTCGTTTGATCAAAGTTTCAACTGGAAATCTTCTTCAGTTGTTATTATTTGACCAGTAGATGAATTTGAATATGAACGTTGTGTATCTTGTTCCATCTCCAGTCGGTGGAACCAGGAAGAACCTGCCGCCCACAGGGATCCAACCTCCAGTCACAGGAAGTGTCCTGACACGTTAGAACCTGAAGCTCCAACTGGAGAAGATCTGAAAAGTGACAGATGAACAACGTGGTGGTCATGACATCACTCAGATTGAATGTTTCTACAGAGACTCCTCATGGAAAGGGTTATTGAGACAGATGTAGATAGTGAGTGTGTTTTGTATCAGTGTGTGTCTGTGGTGAACGCAGCAGCACAAGTGTGTGTGGTGATTGCACTTTGTGAGACGGGTCAGGTGGCCCCCAGGTTCCTTCAGCCTGGGTCCTCTGGAACCTGGTGTCCAGCCGGTGGAGGACAGGGACGGACGAGGGGCTGATGTCCCTCAAAGACCACGTCCATCCAACAGAGCGTGATGGGACAGGGACGTCTTCTAACGTCTCCACCTCTGAACGTCTGGTTAGAGGACGACCGCTCTCACCCCTGAGCCACAGCCGCCTCCTGCTCCGTGTATGTGTGTGTGTGTGTGGTGGATTGTGTTGTTTGACTCGTGTTGTGTTCATGTCAGTGTGTGGAGCTGTGACGGGTCTGCAGTTGTTCTACGTCCTTTATGTGTGTGTGTGTGTGTGTGTGTGTGTGTGTGTGTGTGTGTGTGTGGAGGCTGTTGGTGACTCCTTGGGGAACATGTGATGTCGACACACACACACACACACACACACACACACACACACACACACACACACACACACACACACACACACACACACACACACACACACACACACACACACACACTTCTTGTTTATAAGCTGCTTGTCTTTAATTTATATTTAAATAAAACCTAATAATCTATTTCATATAAACAAGAAGCTGCTCAAAGCAAATGTGTTTAATGTAGTTCAGACATTTATCTGAACATGGACAGAGACATGAGGGACACTGCAGGACATGTCCCTCATGTCTCTCAGTGGACATCAGAGTGAACAGCTGCAGGAGCTGGACTGTTCCTCTTCTGTCCTCTGATCATCTGAATCCTGCTCCACCTCCACCTGCTCCTCCACCTGCTCCTCAACCTGCTCCTCAACCTCCACCTGCTCCTCCACCTGCTCCTCAACCTGCTCCTCCACCTCCACCTGCTCCTCCACCTGCTCCTCAACCTGCTCCTCCACCTCCACCTGCTCCTCCACCTCCACCTGCTCCTCAACCTCCACCTGCTCCTCCACCTGCTCCTCAACCTGCTCCTCAACCTGCTCCTCAACCTCCACCTGCTCCTCAACCTGCTCCTCAACCTCCACCTGCTCCTCCACCTGCTCCTCCACCTCCACCTGCTCCTCAACCTCCACCTGCTCCTCCACCTCCACCTGCTCCTCAACCTGCTCCTCAACCTCCACCTGCTCCTCAACCTGCTCCTCAACCTCCACCTGCTCCTCAACCTGCTCCTCAACCTCCACCTGCTCCTCCACCTCCAGCTGCACCTCCACCTGCTCCTCCACCTGCTCCTTAACCTCCACCTGCTCCTCAACCTCCACCTGCTCCTCAACCTGCTCCTCAACCTCCACCTGCTCCTCAACCTGCTCCTCCACCTCCACCTGCTCCTCAACCTGCTCCTCCACCTCCACCTGCTCCTCCACCTGCTCCTCCACATCCACCTGCTCCTCAACCTTCTCCTCAACCTGCTCCTCAACCTCAACCTGCTCCTCAACCTCCACCTGCTCCTCAACCTGCTCCTCAACCTCCACCTGCTACTCAACCTCCACCTGCTCCTCCACCTCCAGCTGCACCTCCACCTGCTCCTCAACCTCCACCTGCTCCTCAACCTGCTCCTCAACCTCCACCTGCTCCTCAACCTGCTCCTCCACCTCCACCTGCTCCTCAACCTGCTCCTCCACCTCCACCTGCTCCTCCACCTGCTCCTCCACCTCCACCTGCTCCTCCAGCTGCTCCTCAACCTCCACCTGCTCCTCCACCTGCTCCTCCAGCTCACTGATCTCAGTTCAGGGTCCATGAGGCAGTTTGTGATGTAGCTCTCTGAAGAGACGAGATGAGACACAGGAGCTGCAGCGGCGTGCACGTCCCGTCCCCTGGGCGCGTGTTAGTGTGTTTGTGTGTTTGTGTGTTCAGGACCACAGCTGCTGCTGCTGATGATTCTGAGGAAGAGGAGGAAGAGGAAGAGGAGGAAGAGTCGTTAACGTGAGGAGGAAGCTGCGCTCTGCCGGGACAGCGGAGGAAGAGGACGGGCGGGATTCAAACAGGTGTCCGCTTGTTTCCCATCAGCCCCGGGCCGGAGCAGGAGGAGCAGGAGGAGCAGAGAGGAGGTGACACCAGCAACCAGGAGGCAGGAAGGAGACTAATGTGTGTAACCGTGCGCTGCTCCTGCTCAGAAGATCGGACAGAAGAACCGGACTGAAAGGTGGGACTGAAGAGGAGGACACGAGGAGGAGGAGGACACGAGGACAGGAGGAGACGAGGACAGGAGGAGACGAGGACAGGAGGAGACGAGGACAGGAGGAGAAAGCCTCACATCTCTTTTTATCCTCCCCAACAGGAGGAGGAGGAGGAGGAGGAGGAGGAGGAGGCGGTGACCGACGCCCCCCACGGGACAGGCCGACCGAGCTGCTAACAGGTGTGTCTGAGCGGGACGCGGGTTCCAGTCTGCACCGCCCGGTCCGGTCCGGTCCACCTCAACCCTCCACCGGGTCCAGACCCCTCGTTCCTCCGGGGAGAGAGACCTCAGCCTTCATTCCGTCTCCCGGTCTGTCCGCAGATTCCCATTAGTGCGTTAGAGCCGAGGAGGAGGAGGAGGAGGAGGAGGAGGAGGATCTCAAACCGAACCGGATCTTGATGAATGGATGAAGGTTCGGACTCGTGTTGGTTTGTCAGATCCTTCGAGGGTTAGAGACAGTTTGAGTTCCGGATCCGACACGAAGCGGAGCTGCTGCGGTTCATCATGACGACGAGAGGAGGCAGCGGAGCGGGGGACCTGGTGTCCTCCTGCACCTCCTGCACCTCCTCCACCTCCTCCACCTCCTGCACCTCCTGCACCTCCTCCACCTCCTCCACCTCCAGCCTCCAGCAGCAGAGCGGCGGCCCCGCTCCTCCGGGGCCCGAGGCGGCCGGAGGGGTGGAGATGTTCGGGGAGTTCCAGGACTGGTGCTCGCGGACCTACGGGGACTCCGGGAAGACCAAGACCGTGACCCGGCGCAAGTACCACAAGATCCTGCAGACGCTCCTCCTGCAGGAGGAGGAGCAGCGGCCCGGCCTGCTCCTGCAGGAGAAGAGCAGCAGCCACATCAACGCCAAGTTCAAGTTCTGGGTCAAGTCCAAAGGGTTCCAGGTCCGAACCGAGGACCGGACTGAGGCCCGGAGCCCAGCGGGCAGACCCGTGCTGTACGTGCCCGTCAAGGTGAGAGGTGTGTGTGTGTGTGTGTGTGTGTGTGTGTGTGTGTGTGTGTGTGTGTGTGTGTGTGTGTGTGTGTGTGTGTGTGTGTGTGTGTGTGTGCAGCAGGTGCTTGTTCCTGTGTCTCAGTCTGAGTTTCACAGGATGAGAAACATTTCATTCACAAACTTCAACTTGTTTTGTTGTCTCCAGTTCAGTTGATGATTATTTATAGTTGATGACTTATTGTGTGAATATTATCAGCTCCATCACCGGAGTCTTCATATGATTCATATGTTTCAGTCTTCATATGATTCATATGTTTCAGTTTGAAACTCCAGAGCGGTTCTAACAGTTTGAGTCTCCGTACGAACACATGTGGTCACGTGACCTCCTGCTCGCGTCCCATTGGACACGGGAACTGACCGAGCTGTGATTCAACAGTGGACGTTATGAAATACAATATGAAAACATGTCTTCAGCCTCACAGGACATAAACTACACAAGTGTCCAACTACACAACTTGTGTCCAACTACACTTGTGTTCAACTACACAACACCTTAATGTTGTGTTTGTGGTTCAGACGAGCAGCCTGTTGTGTTTCTGTCTGCGTCGTGCTGAGAGGAGTATGACCTGTGTGCAGCAACAGCTGATCAGTGTTTATACTCAGTGTGTGTGTGTGCGTTTGTGTGTCACTCTCATGGGCTCTGCTTCACTCTGCAGCTACATCTCATCACTGCATCAGAAATAATATGGACTCCAGCAGCTCACAGGTATCAGGACAAATCAGAAGACATGAGATATTGATGAGGTAAAGTGATGAAGAAGCTCCTGACCGGTGTCTTCATCATGTCTGTGCATTGTGTTGTTATTGAGTGAGAAGCTGTTGAACCGATCTGCTTCCAGGCTTTGTGATGATGACCACACTGATGATTGTGTGAAGCTGCTGCTCCATCAGTTCTCTGCTCTGAGCTTCCTCTTGTTGAGAGTTTTCCATCGGGGGGGGGGGGGGTCAGACTTCTCCCAGTTTGATCAGAACACACGACTCACAGAGTTCCTGTCTTTGTGATGGTGTCTCACAGACTTTACAGAGGTGGTGTTGGATCGGTTCATTGGTTCTCAGCAGTGTGTGAGTATCATTCATCTGTGTAAGAGCATCACACGACTCAAGATGCTCTATTTCTCATGTCCCCGGATATTTGCATTGTGTGGTTCTGCATGTGATAGTAATGATACTAACAGAATGTGTGATGCTTTCAGATGAGACAGGATATACTGAGCTGTGAATCTACACAGTGTCTGAGTGCTGGTCAGAGAGCAGCCACACCAACAAACTGCTTCTCACTCAGTTCCTCTGTCTGAGCTGAACTCTGGAGGAGGAGGTAGAGGGGAGGAGGTAGAGGGGAGGATGTGAGGAGGTAGAGGTGAGGACGTAGATGTGAGGAGTTGGAGGGGAGGACGTAGAGGTGAGGATGTGAGGAGGTAGAGGTGAGGATGTAAGGAGGTAGAGGTGAGGAGGATAGATGTGAGGATGTGAGGATGTAAAGGTGAGGAGGTAGAGGGGAGGACGTAGAGGTGAGGAGGATAGAGGTGAGGAGGATAGAGGTGAGGAGGATAGAGGTGATGAGGATAGAGGTGAGGAGGATAGAGGTGAGGAGGTAGAGGTTAGGACGTAGAGGTGAGGAGGATAGAGGTGAGGATGTGAGGAGGTAGAGGTGAGGACGTAGATGTGAGGAGGTGAGGAGGTAGAGGTGAGGAGGATAGAGGAGAGAAGGTAGAGGTGAGGATTTGAGGAGGTAGAGGTGAGGATGTGAGGAGGTAGAGGGGCAGACGTAGAGGTAAGGATGTGAGGAGTTAGAGGTGAGGATGTGAGGAGGTAGAGCTGAGGAGGATAGAGGTGAGGAGGTAGAAGTGAGGATGTAGAGGGGAGGAGGTAGAGGTGAGGATGTAGAGGTGAGGAAGTAGAGGTGAGGATGTAGAGGTGAGGAGGATAGAGGTGAGGACGTAGATGTGAGGATGTAGATGTGGTCATGTGACCTCTAGAGCATTGATGTGGTCATGTGACATGTAGAGCATTGATTTGGTGATGTGACCTCTAGAGCGTTGATGTGGTGATGTGACCTGTAGAGTGTTGATGTGGTCATGTGACATGTAGAGTGTTGATGTGGTCATGTGACCTCTAGAGCGTTGATGTGGTCATGTGACATGTAGAGCGTTGATGTGGTGATGTGACATGTAGAGTGTTGATGTGGTCATGTGACCTCTAGAGCGTTGATGTGGTCATGTGACCTGTAGAGTGTTGATGTGGTCATGTGACATGTAGAGTGTTGATGTGGTCATGTGACATGTAGAGTGTTGATGTGGTCATGTGACCATAGAGCGTTGATCTGGTCATGTGACCTGTAGAGTGTTGATGTGGTCATATGACCTCTAGAGCGTTGATGTGGTCATGTGACATGTAGAGCGTTGATGTGGTCATGTGACATGTAGAGTGTTGATGTGGTCATGTGACATGTAGAGCGTTGATGTGGTCATGTGACATGTAGAGTGTTGATGTGGTCATGTGACCTGTAGAGCGTTGATGTGGTCATGTGACCTGTAGAGCGTTGATGTGGTCATGTGACCTGTAGAGCGTTGATGTGGTCATGTGACATGTAGAGCGTTGATGTGGTCATGTGACATGTAGAGCGTTGATGTGGTCATGTGACCTGTAGAGCGTTGATGTGGTCATGTGACCTGCAGAGCGTTGATGTGGTCATGTGACATGTAGAGCGTTGATGTGGTCATGTGACATGTAGAGTGTTGATGTGGTCATGTGACCTGTAGAGCGTTGATGTGGTCATGTGACATGTAGAGTGTTGATGTGGTCATGTGACATGTAGAGCGTTGATGTGGTCATGTGACCTGCAGCTGAACTTTGTTCACATAGAAATGACTCCAATAGACTGTTATCAGCACCTAACGGCATGATGGGAAATGTGTGTGTGTGTCTGTGTTGAAAGGGGGGGGGGGGGGGCTCCATCAGGTCTCAGTCTCTTATTCCGTCATCATAAAAAAATTTATTTGACAGAAATTGGTTGGACTCTGGTTGTGTGTCTCTGTGTGAGCATGTGTGTGTGTCCTACCCTCCTGTGTGTGTGTGTGTTTCCTACCCTCCTGTGTGTGTGTGTTTGTGTGTGTGTGTGTGTGTGAGCAGTGGACACGCTGCTGGGAAACAATAGAGACGTAAAGATGAACTCTGTGACGTCGTCATGTTAGCGTTGGGCAGAAGGCCGACGCAGCAGTGGCTTCTGGGTAATGTCAGTGACCCTGAGTGGACCTGCTCGTTTGTGCTCTTGTTTCTGCTCATGATCAGAACTTCAGTGGAGCTGCTCAGCTCTGTGATGTCATCACACTGGAACTGAACTTCTTGTACATTTATATATACTTTATGTTTTATTTTTATTCAACACACATTATATTTGTATGAATTCAAATCACTGAAGACTTGAGGTGACAAGTTGTTGGTTTATAGTGACAGTTGTTGTGTTTGTGTCAGGAGCAGCATGTCTCACACAGACACACACAGAGGGGGGGGGGTGAGTTATGGGATTCAAACTCTGACAGCGGCTCACACGTCTTTGTCTTATTCAAACTTTGGCCAACAAAGTTTTAAAAGGTCAGAAAAGTTTTCTCTTCTAATTGGTTCTGATAAGAAACAGAAGAACGTGATTAATCTTCAGATCGTCTTCGGAGTTTTAATAACTGAAGCTGAATTCAGACGGTTGCTATGACTTCACAGATTTAACGTCTCAGCCGCTCGTCGTTTCAACACAAACTAATTAAAATAATAAACCTTGACATTTCTATATAAATACCTTCTTCACTTTTCACTGTTGAAAGTTTTGTGTTGCATGTTTGTGTTAATGTTTGGAGCAGAATAAAGTTGTGAATAGAAATTTACCTTCAAACTTCCAGTTGATGCAACAGATTAAAATTCATTTTATTAAGAAAGTGAAAGTGAAACTTTAATTTAATGCAAAGTCTACACGTCAGTGATTCATTTAATTCAGGCTTACTTTGTGTTAAGAAGTCTGATATCATTTAATAGTATTATCTTTAATTAATTAGTTAATTAGTTATTTAGTAGTTTCCTTTGGTTTGAATGAATTTAGAACTCTGACAGGAAACATTCCTCCTGTGGAGCATCTGTAATATTGTGTAGTTGTAAAACATAAAGAATATCCCCCAGTGGAGAAGAGAGGTTGTCTCCTCCTCCTCCTCCTCTCCTGACCACCCCCCCCCCCCCCCCCCCCATATGAAAGCCAGGCTGCCATGTTAACTCCACGCAGCCACCAGGCATCGTTCACGAGGTTATGAACACTAACAAAGGATCAGAGTCTGAAGGAAAAGTCGTTTGGTTTTCTTCTGTTCAAAATGTCCTTCAGGGTTCGTGTTTCCTGTTTTGAGGAAGTTTGAGGAAATGTGTTTTATGAATTTGAGATAAAGTTTAATTCTGTTTCCTGTTGTCTGAAGAACTGGTGTGTGTGTGTGTGTGTGTGTGTGTGTGTGTGTGTGTGTGTGTGTGTGTGTGTGTGTGTGTGTGTGTGTGTGTGTGTGTGTGTGTGTGTGTGTGTGTGTGTGTGGGTGGCAGTTAGTTTTATCTGAATGTACCCCATGTATCCTAGCAACAGGCTGGTTTGGAAATGCAATGGAGAGAGAGAGAGATAGAGATAGAGATAGAGAGAGAGAGGCGTAGAGGTAGAGAGCAAGGTAGAGATATAGAGAGAGAGAGAGGTAGAGGTAGAGATATAGAGAGAGAGAGAGGTAGAGGTAGAGATACAGAGAGAGAGAGAGGTAGAGGGTAGAGAGAGAGAGAGGTAGAACCTGATTCTCAAGTCCACCTGGTTGAAGACGTGTCCCCATGAACCAAACACTGGCCCAGTCCTTGACATGAGGTGAAGGACTGAAGGAGGAGTGAAGGTTGTTGGTTCTGGTCTGGTTTGCTCTGCTCTCAGGTCAGAGACCTTGAGGCAGCGACACTCGGTTCAATGAGAAGATGAGAAGATCTTTGTTCCTCATGGAAAGTGAAAACATCTCTGTTGGAGGGTTTGGATCCGTGCAGGAGGAACCTGTCAGCAAGTCGTTATTTATTTATTATTCCTCTAAAAGGTGTGACTGTTATTAAACATCATGTATTTACTTCACACATTACACAATAAAGGAAATTGTTGTTTTTAGAGAAACTGTATTTCTGTTAAAGAAAAGTTTATTATGATGTAAAACGACCTTTAAAGGTCAAGTTTCCAGAATAAAGGACAGTCTGTCCTCTGTCTGTCCCCAGTGTGTGGACAGTGTCTCCGGGCCGGACTCGTCCCTCAAGCGCGTGGCGGTGGTGGAGGACTTCTTCTCCATCATCTTCTCCATGCACGTGGAGATCAGCAGCGATCCGGCCAAAGCTCCCAAACACGCCGGCCAGAAGAAAACCTACAAAGCTGTAAGTGTTCGAACATGTGAACCTTTGCTGTCGTCCCGTGACGGTGGCTCACCCGCTCCGCCCTCCGCCCTCCTGGATTCTCTCTTTCATAACTCGTGTCGTCTGTTGCTTCACCCCCCCCCCCCCCCTCTCTCTCTTCCTCTTCAGTTTGGCTTCATTCCTCTTTTTCTGTCTGTTTTTTCCTCTGATCCAGTTTCAGTTTCACACCAGAATCTAAACCGGATTCTTCACTTCAGGGTTTTTCATTACGTTCAATAGATAAAAAACAAATTCTGTGAGTTGTAAAATTAGTAAAAAGATAAATTAGCAGATAAATAGAATCATATATTTTTGGATTAAGTAATTTTTCAAACTAAAACTGAGCCTTTTCTTAGTTTCAGTACTTTTCTGTGTTTGTGATAATAAACTGAAGATTCTGGGTTTGATTCACTGGTCGTGTGAACAGCTTCTTTCAAACAGCTGGACTGAGGAGCTGGAGGTCAGAGGTCAACCACCTCCTGGTCTCTGCTCCTCAGACCAGGAGCTGAACCTTCAGACCTGATGATTTACATTTCATGGTTTGAGTTGTGAGGACGGATGTGCAGGTTCACTGCCCTCTGTTGGTTACACACTGTAAGTGCAGGTCTTCTCATCTCAAACTCTTCTCACCCTCCTCTTCGTCTTCATCAACCTTTACTTGATGTTGTTATTTAGTTGTGTCTCTTTCACAGACTTGGTTTGGATTGTGTCCTTCAATATTTACTGTACATACAGTGAGAGCCAGGAAGTGAGTCACTGTGTTCAGTTCTTCAGGTTCTTCACCAGAGGCTGTGAGTGACACTTGCCTTCACTTCAACGCCCCCCCCCCCTTCTTACACACACACACACACACGTGCACGGAGGCTTTGGAGCACCCCCCCTCCACCCACGCTGGCTGTGCTCCACCCTTCCTTTGTGCCTCTCTTCCTGAATAAGAGTGTGATTTATGCAGATTCACACCCACAGTAGATTTATGAATTCACGTCTGCAGCAGGTTTCTCTTGAAACAGGAAACTCGTCTTCTCGGCCAATCAGGCGTTGACGTGTGGGCGTCGAGCGTCTGGAGCCATGAGGAGAGAAACCATCGATCTCAGAGTCCTTCAGAATAAAGTTGCTTTTGACTTTGACATGAATAATTCATTGAATCAGAAACTTTCACTCACATTCTGGGAAATAATAAGAAATGAGATAGAGAGGTATCCAGTGATGTCATCATCATACCAACAACCATAATAACCATGATGTTAATTATTGTTTACTCTGATATCGGTGTTGATTTATCAGATTTATAAAATCAGGTTTCAGAACTGGACTGATTCATACGACTCAAAGTCAGAATCATTATCTCCAACATGAATGTGATTAAATTAAATGATAATAATGATAATAATGATAATGATAATGATGATAATTATATAATAATGATGATAATAATAATGATGATAATAATGATGATAATGATAATAATAAATAATAAAGTGTTGTCATCTGAACCAACACAGAGTGACCAGCAGCTTCTGTTTCAACTCTATTTTAACAAATCTTAAGATCATCAGAAGGAATTTCTTCAGATATGGTGCGTGGAGGTCAAAGGTCAAGGTTAAATATCAGGTCAGCCTGTAGGGGGCCGGGGACTCATTTATCAGCTGATTTCAGTCTGGTCTCGTTCCTTGTGAATTAAATATCTCAGGAACACCTCAGGGGAATTCTTTCAGATTTGGCGCACATGTTCACTTGGACTCTCTGATTAACCGAGTCGATTTTGGTGGTCAAAGATCAAAGGTCAAGGTCACTGTGACCTCACCAATGTTTTGATCAGTGGTTGGCGAGTGGACACCTGCAGCTCTGTCACTTTAGTTTTCAGTATGAAAGACGATGTGTCTCTGTGTCTCAGATTGCAGAGACGTACGCCTTCCTGCCCAGAGAGGCGGTGACCCACTTCCTGATGAGCTGTGGCGAGTGTCAGAAGAGGATGCACATCAGCTCCACAGGACCAGACTTCAGAGGTACTGGTGCTTTCCTCTCTATTCCACCGCGCCGGCGCCACCCAGTGGGCCGGAGGTTTCATGCGTCCATGTTGTCTCTTCTCTTCTGAACTTGATACGTGACTGACAAACTGATAAGGTCAGGAGGTCAAAGGTCAAGGTCACTGTGACCTCATGTTATTGTGAATGCAGGATCTCAGGGACACGTGGAGGGGCTGTCGGTGGAGGCGTCGGCCACTGGGCCTCGAGTCTAATTCATTTTTTATCTTGCTGGAAAAGGGAACATGTGATTGTTGATGGGAACTTTTAAATCAGAGTCATTTTTTAGAACAAACACGTGGATATGACCGTTTGTTCAAGTTAATAATAAACTGCATCAGACTTTAACCAGTCCCACAGTGCAACACTTCACATTAACACTGAGCTGGACATTGAAGTAACTGATTCTGTCTGAACTAAACAGAAAATCTAAAAACTTTATTCTGTTTCCTCAAATAAGTTAGAAATCTCCTTCACATGAGAGCTTGTTGTGTGTACTTGTAATCCGACGCAGACAGACGAGACCAACACAACAAACTTTCAGACAAACATTTATTAAGTAAACAAAACACCTCGTTTTCAGAAGCGTGAGTGGTCGCTGCGTCTACACGCGCCGCCATCGGATCAACCTAGAGACTGGTGTGAGTCCAGAGAAGACATGGCCGACAGTCACATGTTACACTGAGTGTCTCCACAAAATAACACAAACTGTTCAACACAACAGCACAAAATGTCCACTGTCTTCAGGACATCGTCTCTCAGGACCTATTTGGGCTGATCCGGTAACTCTCGTATAGAAACAAATATTAATACAGAGCTGCCGACTCTCACGCTTTCGGCGTGTGACACACATCCAATTTCTCACGGCCAAAAAAAAAGTGATTTCTTACAAGTGGCCAATACGTCGATCGCGAAGGCCCCCCCCCCCCCCCCCGACAAGAGGTCCACCAGGGACGAGGGTCGCTACATCGTCCAGGGCGGGGGGGGGGGTGGCGGCGGCTAAAGACACACCGCTGCTGACGTTTTGTAATAAATTTCTCATTTGATTTTTGTGTTTGCAACTTGTTTCTGCTTGCGCGGCTATATTTTGGTCACCCCCGACAAAATCTCACTCCAAGGTTTTTTGATAAGTTGGCAGCTCTGTTAATATTAAAAAAATGTTAAAAAAATGTATAAAATAAAACAATATTCATATAATAATTTACAGAACAAATCCCATGAATTTCATGTTGTTTATTAAGATAAAACGACGTCATTTGAAAGACTCAGAGATCTGTTGTTGATGCTCAATGCAAACATACGGTGGCCCTGAGAGCTCAACAAACAGCAACTTAAGAAAACACATGCAAGTTGACAAAACACAAGCAAAGTAAAAAAACATCTTCATCAAGTTCACAACACAACACAACACAACACAACACAACAAATAGACAAACGCGCAGCAAATACACAAACGCCCTGCAAGTAGCGCCGACACACACACACGCACACGCACACGCACACACACACACACACACTCGCCCACTCCTGGTATTTCATGATGGCCTGATTAACGTGACGTTCACTCACGTTCATCGTTACGTTCACGTTAATAATATGAAAGCTGATCGTTAAGTTCAGCGTTCGTGAAACATATGAACAACACTGAACTGTACAGTCACTGCAGAGGAGCTGAAGAGCTGCTGGTGGTCGAACCCTGTGTGGAACCGGATGTGTCTGGTGTATTGGACGTTTTAGTGGCAGCAGTGTGCATCACTTTTAGCTGTCCCCTAGAAACACTAACCCGAAACACGGAGGAGGAGGAGCATCCGGACATGGTCGTGGTGTGGGGTGTTTTGGACAAATAAATATGGTGAGCTTACTGTCTATTAATAGGCCGCCGTGCCAATCTTTAAATGATAATAATAATGGAAGATTTATGTGATTTATTGTAAGCTTTGAACTTTTATTAGATAGAAGTTAGATCTATGTTGAGAAATTAATTGCTGACTGTAAGTCCCACTTGTGTTGATGTGGGCATTTGCCTGTGCTGTGCAGTATAGCCTAAAATAATTGTAAATTATTGTCATCAAATTTATACCATGGATATTATTTGAGATTAAGGCTTGTAAGTCCCACAGCATTGTCAGTGGGCATTTGCATGTTTTTTTCAGCACCATTTTCTGTATGCGTTCCGGCACCTTGTGATTTACAAATTAAGCACTGATTATTTCCCAGCATGCAGCTGTTCCCAGAGGCTGCTACAGTCTCCCCCTGGTGGTTGTTCAGAGATGTTTTTCTTCTCGTTACATCTGGTTTGTCACAGAGGAAATGATCCATGTGTTTGACTCATACACTGAATATAAAGGCTTTGACTGGGATGTGCTGCTGTTATACTGCAGCGCCACCTGTGGGTCAAAAGGAGAAAAGCCACCACCGCTCTGCACCTGATGCAGAAATGAAAACTCAAAGTTATTTCAATGTGTTGAACTTTGTGTTGAACTAAATCAATTTGTGACGTGAATCCAGGAACTTTAAGATCATAAACAAACATATACACAGAATGTGGTTCTACACACATGGAGACACACTGAGGGACAAAGGTGGACAATAATAAAGACAAACTTAAACACACTGTATGTGACTCTTTATAGAGGGTTTATATATTCTGCTTGTGTTGTGTCATTTCAATAAAACATGTGAATAAAGACAATCGGGGCAGGAAGGTTGCTGGTTTGAATCCGGTTCAGATGGGGTCTTCCTGTGTGGAGTCTGCATGTTCTCCCCGTGTTTTCTCCAGGTGCTCCGGCTTCATCTCACAAACACATGCAGATTAGGGGTTGTGTAGATTGGAGACTACACACAAGCTGCTGCTGCTTCAGCCTCTGGATCCTCAGGACACAGCTCAGCCTCCGTCCACACACACTGTCCTCTTCACACTGTCCTCTTCACTCTCACCTCCACCAAGACTCCCACCTGTTGAGAGAAGAAGACATCAGTGTCACAGAGACTCACTTCATCAGCTGTGAGTCAGTGATGCAGCTCATCCAGTAGAAAGAGCAGCAGGGACTTCAGTCCTGTTCAGAGGTGGAGCAGCTTCCTCTCTGCTTCATGTTCACGTGTTGGAATGAACACGCTAAGAGCTCAGTGTGTGTCCTCTGCATGTCAAAGTGCAGAGTGGACACCTGAGAGGTGGATTTACTGCTGTTACAGGTGAAGCCATGTTTCACTGTGTGTTGATGAACATCTGCTTCTGACAAACTGGGACCAGAGGAGACAGATGGACCTCAGCAGAGGTTCTGCTCTGTATAAAGAGCTCCTGGTTACCATGTGATGAGGAGAGGCTTCAGTCCCACTGATCTCAGAGCTGTGACAAAGATCCACCTGATCAGTTCTTCACTGATGAAGTGAGAGGACAAACTGTCTCAGATCAGATGAAGACGACACCGTCTCTGTCCCTCGTGTGAGGCTGTCAGCTGTGGTCCAGCTTGTGTAAGTTACAGCGCCCCCTGGTGGCATCTGGTCAAAATATATCACGTGACCACGACATAATAACGTGTGAACGAGATAAATAACTCGAGACCACGAGATCTGAATCTGTTGTTTACTAACAAGACGAGTGGAAGACAAGAAGACACACACTGTCTCACTGTCTCTGAGGACACACACTGTCTCCCTGTCTCTGAGGACACACACTGTCTCACTGTCTCTGAGGACACATGGACCTGTCTCCAGGAAGCTGAGGTCATCTGGTGTTTTGGGGACAGGATGAGTCTGGAGACATTGAGATGTTCTGGGTGAGTTAGAGATCAACTGAACCAACCAGACGTTGATTTAAACTTCCCTTATCCGTCCCTTTAAGGAGAGTGTGCACCACACAACAGTGTAGAGTCACTGTGGTCAGTGGGCGGAGCTTCTATACTGGTTGATCTCCAACTTAACCTGGAGCAGGTTAGCTGTCATCAGAAGTTACCATGGTGATTGACCTGGTTAAGAAGTGGACGAGCTTCGTAGAACTGAAAAAACTAAACCTGAAGTTAACCTGATAACCACAAATCC
>NC_070631.1:653984-661484 GCF_947347685.1 Pleuronectes platessa
CTGTCAAGGAGGTTTTGTGTTCACCCAGTATGTTTGTGATCGGTTGGTTCGTTAGTGGGATTATAAAAAACAACAGATTACCAGTAAACTTGGTGGAAGGTTGTGGTCTGTGAACCAGATCAGGGGGGGGGGGGGTCCTCTGTCACAGACATGTTCAGAGGACTGATGTTTACCAGTGTGTGGAATTTGGTGCAGATCCAAATCAGAATGAGTCTCTAGTGGATTTCAAAGTGGTTTCATAAGGAGCGTGTTGGTTCTTGGTGGAGGTCTGAGCTCTTTGAGTGATTCTGAGAGATTAGTCACCAACTTCAATGAAGCTGTGTCCTAATGCAGGGGCCACACTAGAGGAAACTAGATCCTCTTCAGAGCAGGTCCCAGTAGAAACAGTCTCTTACTCTGTGTGTGAGGGTCCAGGTTCTTTACTGAAGAATGGAGGATCTCTCATGGACCAGTCACTCTTCAGAGACAGACAGCTGGACCCTGGAGACTCTGCTCTCAGTCTCTGGTCCTGACTTCTGCAAACACAAACATGTTTTTATTCAGAATCATTCACGGAGAGTCACGTGGGTGCAGCATCCGAGATGGCCGCGTGTTAGGGTGGCTCTTGTCCTGCACATGCTATTTTTGGAGTTATTAATTGTTGTGCAATAGTAGGAGTAGAATTGACGTTGGCTAATTATTAATAATCATGAAATATGATTATTAAAATAACAATTATTTCTTAAAAATAATCAAAAATGATAAAGCTATTAATTAAGAAATGTAACACATTTAATTCGAAATGATACGGTTATCCATTAATAATAGTTAAAATAATCAATGAAAACAATAAAATTATCAATTAAGAATAATACAAATCTGTAATCATTGCTTATTGTCGCGGGGCACCACCCTGGTTACAGGGACCAACGATACAATCTATAAATATCAGTCTCATAATGATAAATGTCAAATCAATAATCTCAATATTTAATATTAATAATTATTTAATTAACAGTGAAGGCTACTAAGTTCGAGCACAGGCAATCATAATCCAGCTGCAATCACATACATATGCACAAATAATCACAGACTACAGATACTTTAATTACAAAAGCATTTATTAAAAAGGGGAAATAAAGTTAATGTTATTCAATGATTCATCATTTTAACAAGCTCCGATATTTCAAAGATAAACACAGCAGCAGCACTTATCACAATTCAGAAAATACATGTAAAACCGGCGGTCTACCTATGTATGTCTGTCTCGGTGTGTGGGTGTGTCTATGTGTATGCATGTGAAATAAAGTTAGTGTTATTTAATGATTCATCATTTTAACAAACTCCCATATTTCAAAGATAACAACAGCAGCAGCACTTATCACAATTCAGAAAATACATGTAAAACCGGCGGTCTACCTATGTATGTCTGTCTATGTGTATGTGTGTGTGTCTGTGTCGAAGTGTCTCTCTGTGTGTGTGTGTGTCTATGTGTATGCATGTGAAATAAAGTTAGTGTTATTTAATGATTCATCATTTTAACAAACTCCCATATTTCAAAGATAACAACAGCAGCCGCTTATCACAATTTAGAAAAACACATGTATTCATCAATGTGTATCTGTGTGTGTATCTGTCTGTGTCTATCAATGTGTGTCTGTGTGTGTGTGTCTGTGTGTGTGTGTGTGTGGGTGTGTGAGAGAGCGAGAGAGAGAGAAAAAGAAGGGGGCGTGGCGATGACGCAGTCACTTGGTGACGTCACATCTAAGATGGCGGCCGATCATGATTCGTGGAATCAAGGCCTAAAAACTCTCAAAATGGCGGATTGACTACAAAACAAGATGGCGGAGCCGTTATGAATTTAGAGCCAGAATGGGAGGAGAGGGAGAGAGGAGGCGTGGCAATAATAGATTCAAAATGGTGGGTTAACTTGCGTTATTCAAAATGGAGTCTATGTTAATGACACCATGTGGCCGGAGCTCACACTGGTGGTCGTCACATGAATTACACAAAGGGATTTTCAGACAGAGAATTCTTTGTCTCTGCTTTGGCGTTCGGCCGCATGGCTTCCAGATGTGTCCAGCCTCTCTGAATATAGATTTAACTATGTTACATGAACTGTATTCTAAATACAGATCGGATGTGTGTATAGGTCGGTTTAGAAGGAGAGAGAGAGAGAGAGCATACAAGGAGAGAGCAAAGCTCTTAAAAGCACCGTCAGAGACAAGTTACATTTACTTTACCACTCAGCACCCAAGTGGCGTTGTGTGCTGAGGTTTGACCGGTAAAGTCTCTTTAAAGTTGTTCAAACGGTCACAATGAGCTGGAGACGCTGCTCACGGCGCTTAAAAACTGTGGCACAAGGCCGTAACCGGAAACCGGAAGTGGCGAATCGCCGCTAACACTAGAGACTCGGCGGTCTCATACAAAACAAATACATTCAAGTATTAAAACAATACGCTACGTATTAGATTAACATCTGCCCAGACAATAAAGCCTCTTACTGTACCACCCTCGCGGTGTGCGTGCGCGTCGGGCCAGTGAATCACGTGGTCTCTCAAGCGGTCTTCGGCCGCTGGACCGGACAAACAGCGGATTTGCTCGTGCTGCTTCGATGGGATGAGCGTCGTCCTTCTTCTTCAGGGATGTGGAGCTCGTGCTCCTCAGCGGAATGAATCTCGCGCTTCTGCAGGGGATGAACAGCGGTAACGCCGCTGTGGATTTGGAAAGAAAGTCTGTGATGCTCGACCGGCGAGCGAGTTCCTGTGCGCGGCCTCTTCAAGTTAAAATAACAAAAGTCCTTTTGAAAATAAAAACGTCGACTGAATAAAGAAATAAAAGAAATGAAAATAAAATAACTCTGGTTGATAAACTAAAGTTAAGGTTGCCCCCGTTAGCAACTGAATCAGCTGAGAGGCCCCGAAGGGGGCCTGGTGTTGTCTTCAGAGCAGGGTAAGAATGGCAGCGATGTTTGGGGTCTCAGTGGTTTTGTTCTACCTGAGAGGTCCTCCTCCTTGAGGAGTTGGTCATAGGATGATGCTGGCTTTAAGCCAATTGAGTGTCAGAAATGGATCTGAGTGGGCGGGGCTTGGAACTGAGCAGGGGCTTCTGGGAAAACCCCAGGACATTTTTCCACCACCAGGGGGAGATTCTTGAGCCTGCAGGAGGATGTTTTCCCGCCCAAAGTTTAACAACCCTTTGTTCCTCTCGGCTCCAGTGTCTGGCGGCCCCCCGCTGGGCTCTGGCCCAACATAATGTAAAACGCATATATTTAAGTAATCTAACGCTCACCCTGAGAACTTTAATTGCTCAGATAGAATACTCTCGGTCAGGGAAAGGATTAGAAGACATGGCGACATCGAAATATCTCAGAAACCCTCCGCGCTCGTCTACCTGGAAAAGCCCGGCGCATGAAGTCGACCTGGAGGACGCTGACGCTCCCCTTACAACCAGGAACACATCAGATAAGTTGGAAACGCTAATTGCAGAAATTTGAAAAGATGAACGACACACTGCAAAACGTTGCAACCGACGTTTCCTCTTTTAAACAAACAACGGTGGAGCTGAATCACACGGTGACGGCCATGCAGGAGAGGCTGGGCGAGGCCGAGGTGCGGATCACACACCTGGAGGAGACGTCGGAGCAGCTGCTGAAGGACAAGGGGAGCAAGGAGAAACAGACGGAACAACTATGGAACCGAGTACAAGCCCTGGAAAACCACAGCAGACGAGATGATGTGAGGTTGGTGGGACTGAAGGAGACCCTCGGTACTAACGGGACGCTGCTTGATTGTGTTGGAAAGATTCTGACGGAGGGACTCGGTGTTGAAGCTGACGGGGAGATGGAGATAGAGAGGGTGCACAGGCAACTGGCACCGAGTACAGATCAGCCTCCAAGGCCGGTGCTGATCCGCTTCTTGAGGCAATCCGCGAGGGACGCCGTGATCACCGCAGCCAAGGTAAAGCGAGGATTCGTCTGGGGGAAATGTCGCCTGTCTATGTTTTTCGAGCTCGACATTAGATACACACTGACTTTCCCCGCAACGCTGCACTTTAAATGGAGAGGAAAACACGTGAGCTGCAACACTGTCGAAGCCGCGGAGAAAGTCATGAATGATCAGTGACCGGGAGGAGCTGTGGACTGAGATGAGTGGAGAGGGGTGAGTTGCTGTTTGTACCCGATGTGCAGACATACATTTAAAGCACAGAGTATCTCATCTTCCTCCTTATCTTTTTGTTTCCTATTGACTTTATTATTATATTATTATTTTATTTTAGAATGAAAAAACATGACTGGTAGACCAGTTAAGTTTATTTTTTGTAATATAAATGGATGTAGCAGCCCTATTAAAAGGAGGAAGATATTATAATTTTTTTTAAATAATCAGGCCGACATTGTGCTGATACAGGAGACCCACATGCAGGGTCTGGAGGCGGAGACATTTAAAGTGGGATGGGTAGGACATATATTCCATAGCTCATTTTGGAGTAAACGTAATGGTGTTTTGATTTTGGTTCACAAGAATGTAAGTTTCATTTTGTTAAAACAAACTAAAGATGCAGAGGGAAGGATTATCTGTGTGGAAGCAGTGGTGGAGGGGGTGCCTCTTGTATTATGCAACATATATGCACCTAACAGGGGAGATCCCAACTTTTTCCACGAGGTAAATAAAATACTGGGAGATACCGAGGGTGAAATTGTCCTAGCTGGGGATTTCAATGAAGTTATGGATCCAGTTCTGGATAAGAGCTCATTCAGACCTCCTCTCATGACCAAGGAGAGAGAAGCTTTACACATGTTGAGTAGAGATGTTGGACTAATGGATATATGGAGGCTGATAAACCCAAATGTGAAGGATTTTACTTTCTTCTCCCACTGCCACAAAACTTATTCTAGAATAGATTTTGTTCTGATAAGTACTTCCCTGGCAGATAACGTGGCTAACTGTGACATAGAAGCAATCTCCCTTACAGATCATGCACCGGTCGAGTTGTTTATTAAGGCCAATCTAAAAACTGAAAGGAGAGGTAGATGGAGACTGAACATTGGCTTAATGTCAGACTCAACTTTTAAAAAGACAATGGGAGAAGATTTGAAAAGCTTTTTTGAAATCAATATTGGTAGCACTGAAGATATAACTACTGTGTGGGAAGCCTCAAAGGCATATATGAGAGGAAGATTTATAGCACAAGCCGCTAAAAAGAAAAGAGAGAATGTTACTAGGATTAAAGATTTGGAGAAGGAGATAAAAGAGAAGGAATTAGACCTGTCGATACACTTTTCTAATGAGAAGTTTCAAGAACTCTGTAAGCTTAAATACTCTCTACATCAGGGGTCTCCAACACGTCGATCGCGAGCTACCGGTAGCTCGCCTGATAGGTTGACCGAAAAAAATAAAAAAATAAAAAATAATAATAATAATAAAAAAAATAAAAAAAAATTATATTCCGACGACAGTAAATGCACCTCATCTCACTTACGTTCACATATATGTCACATTGGTGTCCGGTGTAAATGTAGCCAAAGTGACGTTGTGACGTTGAGTGACGTTGTACGCTCGCTAAGCTAAAGTGAGGAGTTTGGTGGTATTAGCAGAACTTTACACAAACAACAAAGATGGAAAACCAAGGTGGCCAAGTCAAGAAAAAGCAGAAAACATACAATTTCCATTTGGAGTGGGAATGCGAGTTCTTCTTTACTAGCGTGAAGGACAAGTGTGTGTGCCTCATATGCGGGAGCAGTGTTTCGGTCGGCAAAAGAGGTAACGTGGAGCGCCACCACACTGAAGTCCACGGTAACTTTGCACGGGATTTCCCAGCAGGCAGCACTCTACGGACTGAGAAAGTGAACCAGCTGAAAGCAAACCTTAAAAAACAGCAATGTTTATTCATCGGACCGACGAAGAAAGCCAACGCGGCCACGGAGGCATCATTTAAAGTGGCGCACATTTTGACAAAGCACAAGAAGCCATACACCGATGGTGGGATGGTGAAGGAAGCAATGACAGCGGTGGCCGACACATTATTCAAGGACCATAAAAGTAAGACTGAAATCATGTCCGCTATCGCTGATGTACAGCTTGGCGCAAACACAGTGGCACGGCGAGTGTCTGCGCTCTCTGCCGATGCAGTGGGTCAGTTGGAGCGGGACATGATTAAATGCAAATGGTTTTCAATTCAATGTGACGAGTCGGTGGATGCGGCTGATACCGCTCAGATGGCTGTGTTTGTCCGGATGGTTTTCGAAGACGCTTCCACCAGAGAGGAGTTTTTGACGTTGCTTCCACTAAAAACCACAACCAGAGGAGTCGATATTTACAACGTTGTGAAAAAGTACTTCGTTGAAAATAACGTGCCTATTGAAAAGCTGGTGTCTATTACAACAGACGGAGCACCAGCTATGACAGGACGCCACTCAGGATTTATTGCACTGTGCAAGGCCGACCCGGACTTTCCTAAAATTGTGAACTATCACTGCATCATTCACCAGCAGGCTATATGCGCCAAAGTCATGAGATTTGATCATGTGATGACACCTGTCATTAAGATCATCAACTCCATTCGCGCAAAGGCCAAGCAGCACAGAAGCTTCAAACTGCTCCTCCAGGAACTGTCTGCTGAACACAGTGATCTCCTTCTCCACACTGAGGTGAGGTGGCTGAGCCGAGGAAAAATACTGCATCGCTTCTGCTCATTGCTGAACGAAATCAAGGCTTTCATGGAGTCAAGAGAGGAGGACACTACACTTTTGTCTGATGCTGAGTGGCTGCTTGATCTTGCGTTCCTGACAGACATGACAGAGAAACTCAATCAGCTCAACACCCAGTTACAAGGTAAAGACAGAACAATTTCTGACATGATCAGTGCTGTTAAGGCTTTTAAAGCAAAACTGTCATTCTACCTCCAGCAACTGAAAAACAAAAGACTGCAACACTTCCCAACAGTAGTTAAGATGTTAGATAGCCATGCAGGGGCTGACTTTGTTTTGGATGTCAATAAATATTGTGACCTCATGTCAAAGCTAGGCCAGGAGTTTGAGGATAGGTTCAATGATTTTGATAAGCTGGAGCCATGTGTGGCATTCATTGCCAACCCATTCATGGAGGTAGACATCACAGAGATTTCAGAAAAGATGGCTGAACTGTTCACTGTCAATCCTGTGGAGATGGAGATGGAGGTTATAAATCTCCAGAATCATGTTCAGCTTAAGTCTCAGCAACACTCACAACATTTCTGGAGCCTTGTAGACCCAGAAAACTACAAGAACATTCACCAAGCAGCACTTAAAATTTCTGCTTTATTTGGTTCGACATACCTTTGTGAAGCTGCTTTTTCTGACATGAATGTCATCAAATCTAAATTCAGAACAAGACTGACAGATGAACATTTAAATGACTGTATTAGAGTGAACCTGAGTGCATACACTTCAGCATACACCTCTTTGGTGGACTCCATGCAGTGCCAGTCATCTCAATAAGTTTTAAAAAGAGTGAGTGTACTAATGTTTTCTTGGACCTTTGA
>NC_070631.1:666484-706513 GCF_947347685.1 Pleuronectes platessa
CTTCTCTGCCCATAGTCCAAGTTTCTACCACTAGACCACCGCCTCTCTTTTGATAAGAACTCAGGATCATTTCTAAATTAAGTGGATGAATATATTAATAAATCAAATCCTTCCTTGGAGTCCTGGGGAAGAAGTTTGAAGTCTTTCTCTCTTTAGCAAATTTCGAAAATGTGTTTTGAATATTTCATCACACATCGTTCGCCTGTTTGCTTCTGGACAATTTGGACCATCAAATTATAAAATGTAAATATGACGTTGCCTTTGGACGTAACAGAAATGATTAAATCAGAAGATGTAATAAGCAAAGCAATGAAACACACACACACACACACACACGCACACAGACACACACAGAGCTGCCTGTGCCAATTAAACATGTCCCTGGTCCAAGCTGATTAATTGCATTAAATAATTCACAGCTGAACTTTAGTGGGAGACACTTTTGCAAAGCGATAAAGGGGCCTAAGGTTATGTGTGTGTGTGTGTGTGTGTGTCTGTGTCTGTCTGTGTCTGTGTGTTAGTGTGTGTGTTTTTGTTGTGTGTGTGTGTGTCATGGAGAGGCCGAACCCCCACAGTGAAAGCAGGCAATTAGCTGCTGTCTCTCTGAGTGTGATCCAGTGATGACACAACATTCAGTCTGAGCTGAAGTATCCTGATGTGTGTGTTTGTGTCTGTGTGTGTGTTAATGTGAGTTTGAGTGTGTGTGTGTGTGTGTGTGTGTGTGTGTGAAGGTAAATGGGGAGTTTTCTTCTCAGTAGAATATTTACAATATTAATAATCAATATGAATGAAAGCTCTGGAGCCTCAGGTTGAAACCAGCTTTGTGTCACTTCAGTTGTCACAGTGTCGTTCCTCTGGAGAAACACACACTCTCCATCTCTCTCGCTTGCACTCGACCATCAGTCACAGATCAATGATGACGCCCCTCTCTATTCTGCTAAGACATATTGATCCTGTTCCACGTGGTCATGTCCGTCCTGGACACGCTCCAGACGTGAGACATGTCCTTAACGAGGTCGGTGGTTAAATGATAGAAAGACGTGCGGCTGGAGTCATCATGTGTTTTTATAAAAAGCTGTAAAGTAGATGAAGTGGAAATGAAGAAGTGCTGTGGTTCATTGTGGCGTTGAACGACAACCACCACCTCCCTCTGCTGCTCTTTGTGTGTGTCCAGCTCTAGAAGGACCTCTAGTGTTCGTTCTGAGACATGACACGATGACAGAAGCACCAACCGTCTCTGGTTCAAGAGAAGCTGCAGATCTCAATGTTCAGATGTCTTGTCCCCGTGTGGGAGAGGATGAGATGTTCAGGAGCTGCAGCAGATATCATGGATTCAGTTTGATGAAGGTCGGTTGTGTTAGCGTGTTCCAGGCGTGTGCTGCTGAGCGGCTGAAGGATCGAACTGACAATGTCCTGAAGCTTCCCAGTGAGCGAGGGGACGTGTGGACGAGGTTTCTAACATGTGACGTGAAACTGGAAGAACATGTTCAACCGTCTCTGACCAGTAACACTCATAGAAACCAGTCCTGTAAATATGTGTTTGACCATCACAGATCCCTGTTTACCCTCTTTACTCAACTGACAAATCTCCTCCTCTTCCTCTCCTCCTTCTCTTCTCTTCTATTCCTCTCCTCCTCCTCCTCTTCCTCTCCTCTCTTCCTCTCCTCCTCCTCCTCCTCCTCTTCCTCTCTTCCTCCTTCCCTCCTACTCTCCTTTTCTCCTCCTCTCCTCTTCCTCTCCTCCTCCTCCTCCTCTTCCTCTCTTCCTCCTCCCCTCCTACTCTCCTCTCCTCTTCCTCTCTTCCTCCTCCCCTCCTACTCTCCACTTCTCTTCTTCTCTTCTCTTCCTCCTCCCCTCCTACTCTCCTCTTCTCTTCCTCTCCTCCTCCTCTTCCTCTCATCCTTCTCTTCTCTTCTCTTCCTCTCCTCCTCCTCCTCCTCCTCCTCTTCCTCTCTTCCTCCTTCCCTCCTCCTCCTCCTCTTCCTCTCTTCCTCCTTCCCTCCTACTCTCCTTTTCTCCTCCTCTCCTCTTCCTCTCCTCCTCATCCTTCTCCTCCTCTTCCTCTCCTCCTTCTCCTCCTCCTCCTCCTCCTCTTTCTCCTCCTCCTCCTCCAGAGAACGACAGGCCGAGCTCTCTGGTGTCGGAGGTGATAGACTACAACATGCCTCTCACCACCACCTACATGAAGCAGATGAAGCTTCAGTACATGAGCAACAAGGTACGTGTGTGTGTGTGTGTGTGTGTGGCGGGTGTGTGCGTGTGTGTGTGCGTGTGTGTGTGTGTGGCGGGTGTTTGTGTGTGTGTGTGTGGCGGGTGTGTGCGTGTGTGTGTGTGTGGCGGTTGTGTGTGTGGCGGGTGTGTAGGAGGAGACCAGGAGGTGCACTAATGTCTCTGTAGGAGGAACCTCCCACACAGCTCGTCTCCTTCTGCAATTAAATATCGTTAATGAGCCGAAGCTTCAGCTGCAGCTCGGGGGGGGGGGGGGGGGGGGTCACTCCACAAAACAGCTTCTGCTTATTAAGTATGAGACGCTGGTATTTTTATATTCTAGACACAGAATGTATAAATAACTTAAAACTCATTTCTGCTACTTTTCAAAGAAGAGAATAAAAACTTGAGGAAAGACGAAGACGATCTGGACAAAGACAGACGCTGTCCTCATGTTGGTGTCCTGCTCTATCTAGAGCGGCTGCATGTGACAACACAAAACAACCTGTTCAGGGAAACGTCCAGAAAAACATGAGAGCTTCAAACATCTGGATGAGAGAAAGGAGTGGGGGGGGGGGGGGGGAACTAAACGCTACCAACAGCCGTCTCTTCTTCTTCTGTGGTGGCTCGGGTAGGTGCTGCAGCGGGGGGTTGGGGGGGGGGGGTACATTTCATTATGTTCCCTGCAGCCTGTACCACCTCGACACTATCACACTCTCGCTGTCACTCATATTACGTGTGTGTGTGTGTGTGTGTGTGTGTGTGTGTGTGTGTGTGTGTGTGTGTGTGTGTGCTGGACAGATGCAGTATATTGACATTCCAGAGCAGATTGGCTCTTCAGTGGTTCTCTCTCTCCTCAGCTCGTTAACTCGACGCTCTGAGGCTTAATTGGAACGAGCTCAACTCTGTGTTCCCCCATCGTTATCTACACACACACACACACACACACACACGCACCCTCACACACACACACACCCTAACACACACACTCACACACACACCCTAACACACACACTCACTCACACACACACACACACACACCCTAACACACACACACACACACACTCACTCACACACACACACACCCTAACAAACACACACACACACACACACACACGCACCCTCACACACACACACACCCTAACACACACACTCACACACACACCCTAACACACACTCACTCACACACACACACACACACACCCTAACAAACACACTCACACACACACACGCACACAGGCGCGGCGCGTCCCATTGGGCAAGTCGGGCAGTTGCCCAGGGCCTCGGCCACCAGGGGGCCTCGTCTTATTTATGATTTTTTTCTTTATTTTTCAAATAAATCACTCCTCATGTCCTCCTTCATTCTATATGAACCCAATAGCAAGACAGGCTTCATCGTACTTTCTTTTCAACTTGGTTTTTGAACACTGTGTCTTGTTTGTCACTGACCGGCTGCTTAACAGGAACGAGCTCTGATCTCACTCTGTGTCTCTGAGCGAATGTGAGAGGGCGGAGTCCCGGGGCCTGTGTGTGTGTGTGATGTCTGGGGACACACACGCACACACTCGCCCGCACAACACTGTACAGCAGACCTGGGCATTGTACGGCCCCCGGGCCGCATCCGGCCCTTTGGCTGTCTGTGACCGGCCCGCGTGAGGTCAACGGAATATTAGGAATCACATGTAAATAAGTGAAATTCATGCAGAGAATACAACAACATTTCTTTTATTTTGAAGGTCCCTTTTTTTAACATTTACCTGACGTACATCCTGAATGCCGCGAGCGGATGATGTGTTGGCGAACGGAGTTAAGAAGAGATTTGAGTTACTAAAGTCCGCAAAAATGTCAGCCCACGTTAAGAGAAGAAAGATAGAGTTTTTAACGAGACATGGACTGCTAAGTATTTATTTACTGAAGTCAATGGGAAAGCCGTGTGCTTAGTTTGTGGAGAAAAGATCGCTGTTTTTAAGGATTACAATTTGAACCGCCACTACGAGACAAAGCACGGAGAGACTCTTACGGACGAGACGTAACGAGAAGGATCGAGGACATCGGTCATGAAAAACCTGGAAAAGTCATGGAATTGTTAAATGTTTATTTTCCAGTCCTGGAAAAGTGCTTGAAAAAAAATCCCAAAAGTTTTGGAGAAGTCATGGAGATTTGTTATATTCATATTTTCATGTCGTTCATTTACGCTGAGTTTTAATTAATTCAAATGCTTTTAAAAGAAATATGCTCAAAATATAAGTAGGCATACTATCTCATACTAATTGAAATGTTCGGTGGGGAAGCAGGTGAGATAATGCACTACGCCAGGGAAGTGTAGATTTAACCATGCTTGGCTGCAAATGGAAAAGTACATGCCATATGTTACAACAGACGTCAATCAAACTATTGTCTCACTCATTTGCGTAATTCAAGGTTTACTGTATGCTTTGAAATTCTCATTGTTATCTTAAATACTAAATTTAGTCTCTTTTGCATGTGTACACTGAGATCTCACAAAATGTTTGGTCATGGAAAGTTGGTTTAAAGATATTGAAAGTCATGGAAAAGTCATGGAAATCCATGGGTTAAAAATGTGTATGAACCCTGTGTATTATACATCAGGAGGTGTTGTGTAAGTCAGTGCTAAAAATGAATCATGTTACTGATGTTGTAACTAAATTAGTTAACTTTATCAGGGCAAGAGCTGAATCCCAGACAGTTTGTTGCACTGTTGGAGGAGCATGAGACTGAACATGGGGACATAGGCTCCCACACAGCTGTCAGATGGCTCAGTCTGGACAAAGTGCTTAAAACAGTATGGGACCTGAGAGCAGAGATTCAAGAGTTTTGTGAAAAGAAAGGCAAGGACAGCCCAGAGCTCTCAGATGCAGACTGGATGGAAGATGAGGTAAACAGAGAGTTTAATTCTGCGTGGACAGATTAATTTGCTTTCACTGCCAACGATGCAACGATGCAGGTGTATGACAATTCACCATACATTGTCATACACCTGTATGCTTGATATGTGGCGAGGAATTAGCAAACAATAAGAAATGTCATGTTGAAAGACATTTCCAGAGCGAGCACACAGCATCTGCTGAAAAGTACCAAGCTGGAGATGAGTTCTGTGTTTCATTTAATTCAAAGTAGGCCTACACATGTATTATGTTCTCCTCTTCATAAGAGTTTGGTGTTTTCCTTTTTTGTAACAGGTTAAAATAGCAGTTAAACAGTTTTTTTATTGTCGTTCTATAATTTAATAAATGCAACAAACTATAGTTTTTATATATATTGTATAACTATATATATAACTTTATAACCTGTGTAATCAAATATTTGTTTGGCTCCAGGCAGATTTAATTTGGGGGAAGAGGGGGCAAAATTGCTCTTTCGATACTAAAGGTTGACTACCGCTGGGTTAGTATGACACAAACACTAACTCACTCACTCACATGTCTCCCTTTCTCACACACACTCACACACACAAGTCTCCATTTCACACACACTTATTTAATCACTTTCTCTCTCTTTCTCTTTGTCTCTCTCTCTCTCACACACATACACACACACATAGTCAAAATAGATTTTTTTTTGGGGGGGGGGGGGGCCTCAAAATTGTTCTTTGCCCAGGGCCTCCAATTAGCCAGAACCGCCCCTGCACGCACAGACACACACACACACACTCCCACCTGCACCAGCCTCTGTGACTCTGGTTGTTCTCCGGCTCTTTGTCGACTCGTGTCAATCTCATTATCTCACGTTGACATTCTGACATGATTTTTCATATCGTTTTCATGTTAATAGGAAATTAAACCAACATATTCTTCTTTTCTCTTTTCTCTCTGAACACATCGTTGTTATCATTCACATTCTAAGTGGTTTCCTCCTCTTGTGTGTTTGCTGTCGCTGGTTGAGTCAGAACCTGGAACTCGACTTTTCTCTCTGTGATCCAGTTTTCAAAAGTCTCCTCAGAGTCTCATCAGAAGTTGTGTATTGATCCTGAAGGTTCCACTGATCATGAGGTTCAGAGTCTGAGGAGGAGCTTCTCTGACCTGGGACCAGAGCAGCAGGGTCTCAGTGGGACTCACGAGGATTCACTCAGCTCAGTCTAAGTTTAAGTATTAATTAAAGGAAAGTGATCATTAAGTCGTCATGAAGGCTTCACAACATTTTTTACATTCGTCTTTAAATTAATTTGCAGATAAATCATCAATGAAAATAAAATGTTAGTAACTTATAATCTGATAATCAATCTTAGGAAATAAGAGAAATAAAGCTGTTGTTGTCGGCTCCTTGTCTCATGGACGTGTCCTTCAGCCAATCAGCAGCGAGTCCGTCCCTCAGTGGACCAATGAGGTGTCTGATCAAAGGGCCGAGTGTCAAAGAATCTGCACACCTCCACCCAAACACTCTGATATGTACTGTGTGTGTGTGTGTGTGTGTGTGTGTGTGTGTGTGTGTGTGTGTGTGTGTGTGTTTGTGTGCGTATAGTTGAAGCTGCAGTCTGTGAAAAAAAGTCAGAGGCTTGTTTGTGTTGTGAGAGAGAGAGAGAGAGTGAGAGAGAGAGAGAGAGAATGCATATTTGCTTCCACGTCCCCATTAGCCCTCATCCCAAGCATCCGTTCATCTGCCCATCCCTTTATGTTTCCCTCCATCCGCCCCCGTCCCAATTCAATAAGAGGAGGAAATTACCCAGGATGCTTCCTGGCAGGAATGGGGGTGGGAGACGAGAGGGGGAGGATGGAGGAGGAGAGAGAGAAGGCAGGGCGGTGGCTCTTTGTGGCCGAGGGAAGGAGGGAGAGAGGAGGAGGTGCTCGTCCGGGGTGAAAATGAGAAAGATTGTAGGTGATGGATGAAGAGGAGGAAGAGGAGGAATTAAAAAAGGAGAATGAGGCGGTTCATTATCATTTATGGCCCCCCCTCCCCCCTCCCTCCCCTTCTCTGCCCATTATTTCAGCCTCCTCCAGAGGATAGACATTTCATTATTTTTGAGAGTGTGTGTGTGTGTCTGTGTGTGTGTGTGTTTGCGTGTGTGTGTCTGTGTGTGGAGATGGGTTGGGGGTTGGTCTAATCTAATTACTAAATTTTGAGAAGAAGGCTGAATACAAAAATCATATATTTGACCAGCAAATGCTGGAAAAGACCTTTTCGCGAGTTTGTTTCCTGAAAAGAGAAAAGTTAATATAATTTATTTCAATGTGAAGATCACGTGGTCCTGTGATTCATCATGGAATTTAAAGGGTTCACCTCTGCAGTTCCACGCTTTGCCTGTAGGTGGCAGCTTTGTCATGGAAATATGTGAGAGGGCACACTGTTTGATTCCTCACACACACACACACAAACACACACACGCACACACACGCAAACACACACATCCACACACGCACACACGCTCTTAGCAGCAGCTACATGATTATTTATTGTGGCTGCTGTGTTTTTAAATATGTGTCTGTGTGTGATCAGTGTATCTGTGTGTGTGTGTGTGTGTGTGTGTGTGTGTGTGTGTGCGTGCGCGTGCGTGCGTGCGTGCGTGCGTGCGTGTGTGTGTGTGTGTGTGTGTGTGTGCGTGCGTGCGTTTGAGGGCTGTATGAAACGTGTGTAACTGATTCGTCGGCTCGTCCATGAAATAAATCCCAGCAGCTGAAAGAAGCTTTAATACACTTTGTATATTTCATCTGAATCTCATCCTATCGTCTCCCATTATTTAGATTTGAGTTTAATTAATGCTTCATTTTTGTATTTTTCCTTCCATGTGATTAACTTTTCCACCTGAAACGTATAAAAACTGTGACACATTCATTTCACTGTGAATATTAGTGTGAGACGATGTGCAGGATGTGCAGGGCTCGATCTGAGGCTCTGACCAGATCCACTTCCTGTTCACATCTGATTCTTCCTCTTTATTCTTTTATCAACACTTCACATTCGATTTGAGTTGAGAATAAATTCCATTGTTTTATCATCAAATTAAATTTGTGCAGGTTCTAGTTTGTGGTTTGAACATTGATAAGATTTTGATAATATACAAAGAAGAAAAAGAATAAGAATAATAAACTGTATTTATATTCCTCCCTTGAAAACACTGATGCTTTACAAGTTGAAAGGAATCACACATCAGAGCAGGAATAAGAATAACAATGACTTATTGTTTTATGAATTAAAAGCATATCGCTTCGATCTGATTGGCTCAACCAAAGAAAGAAAAACTGAACAGACTTTATTTATCAATGGCTGAGATTCTTTATCCTAATTAATTAATTATCCTTCTTTAAAACTTATTTAATAAAAGTCACCGAACGATTTTATATTTTATTTCTTTATTTAGGCTCATTTAAAATTTTTTAAAGTTTGAGAGACGATGATGAATGGATGAATGGATCTGTCCATCTCCCCCCTGTCTCTCGCCCTCCTTCTCTCTTTCCTCCCGCCCCCCCTCGCTGTGACGTCACCAGCCGTGGCCCCGCCCCTCTGGTTGCCACACGGAGGATCCTGCTGCGCGCTCTCACTCCCTCTGTGCGCGCTCAGGGTCCTGACTCATTACGTCTCATTAGAAATGAAGGATGAGGGGATGAAAACGTGAAGTGAGGGCGGATACAGGAACTGTTCAATCCACAAAGGACAGAAGAAGAGGAGGAAGAAGAAGAGGAAGAGGAAGCAGAAGAAGAATAGGAAGGAAGGAGAGGAGGAAGAAGCAGAAGAGGAAGAACGTTCATGTTTGTTATCTCACACCAGTGAAGGTAGGAAGATGATTTCTGCATCTGCATCCTGATGCTATACATAACTGACTGTATATCACTGACTGTACATAACTGACTGTACATAACTGACTGTATATAACTGACTGGATATCACTGACTGTATATAATACTGTATATCACTGACTGTACATAACTGACTGTACATAACTGACTGTATATAACTGACTGGATATCACTGACTGGATATCACTGACTGTATATAATACTGTATATCACTGACTGTACATAACTGACTGTACATAACTGACTGGATATAACTGACTTGATATCACTGACTGTACATAACTGACTGGATATCACTGACTGGATATCACTGACTGGATATCACTGACTGTACATAACTGACTGTACATAACTAACTGTATATGACTGACTGGATATCACTGACTGACTGACTGGATATCACTGACTGGATATCACTGACTGGATATATTACTGTATATCACTGACTGTACATAACTGACTGTACATAACTGACTGGATATCACTGACTGACTCACTGGATATCACTGACTGTATATAACTGACTGGATATCACTGACTGGATATAATACTGTATATCACTGACTGTACATAACTGACTGTATATCACTGACTGGATATCACTGACTGGATATCATTGACTGTATATCACTGACTGTACATAACTGACTGGATATCACTGACTGTGAATCTACCTGTGGACAAGCCGCCCCCCCACCCCCCCGTACGCAGGAAGAGGTCGATGAATATTCCTCATGTTTCTGGAGGAATGTGAAGCAGAGTGGGTCAGTGACAGACACACATTGTGCTGGTGTGTGTGTGTGTGTGTCTTTGTGTGTGTGTGTGTGTGTGATGCGGTATGACCAACACTCGGTGGCGTGTGCCAGGCGTGTAAACAGTGGCCTCACATGTGAATGTGGAGGGTCACGTCATCGAACCTCCATCTGTTCATCTCCTTGGTCGCCATCCTCCAGAGGCTGATAGGAGTTCAGTGCCTTGCTCAAGGCCCTTCAGCAGGGTTGAGGGTTCCTGGAGAGCGTTTCCATGGGAGCGTCACCTTGGAAGCTATCAGTCGCTCTGTGAAGCTGTCAGTCGCTCTGTGAAGCTGTCAGTCGCTCTGTGAAACTGTCAGTCGCTCTGTGAAGCTGTCAGTCGCTCTGTGAAACTGTCAGTCGCTCTGTGAAGCTGTCAGTCGCTCTGTGAAGCTGTCAGTCGCTCTGTGAAACTGTCAGTCGCTCTGTGAAGCTGTCAGTCGCTCTGTGAAGCTGTCAGTCGCTCTGTGAAGCTGTCAGTCGCTCTACAACCTGTTTCCTCTGAGGCAGATCTCATCTCTTCTGTTTGGACCCAGAGACTTTAGATGAAGATGGACGAAGGGTGAAAGGTCATCAGGCCTCACCCTGATGGTGTCAGGGCCTCTCCGGGGTTAAGGTGCCCCCCCCCCCCCCCAGCCTCAGCCCTCTGCCAGGTTCAGGAGGACGGAGCCTCTTCCAGGATAAGTCCCTCAGTGAGGACCAGCTGAGCTCCTCCTCTGAGTCCAAAATAACTCCAGGGTTCTCCTTACCCGGCCAGGAGCTCAGCAGGAGGGCCGGGAGGCTAATCCCCTTCCTCCTCCTCCTCCTCCTCCTCCTCCTCCATCCTGGGTTGGGTCCCTCTACTTCTGGAGTTTCAGGCCTCGTCCACACTGAGATGTTTTTAAAAGAGTCCTCGTTCACAGTGGACCTCCACTCTGCTCCAGAGACTTGTGGAAACGGAGACTTTAGTAAACAATGACACAAATGCTCTCTCCTGACCCTAACCCTAACCCTTACACGGTTTCTTGTTGTTTCTTGTTGTTTCTTGTTGTTTCTTGTTGTTTCTTGTTGTTTCTTGTTGTTCCTTGTGGTTTCTTGTGGTTTCTTGTGGTTTCTTGTTGTTTCTTGTGGTTTCTTGTTGTTTCTTGTTGTTTCTTGTTGTTTCTTGTGGTTTCTTGTTGTTCCTTGTTGTTTCTTGTTGTTTCTTGTTGTTTCTTGTTGTTCCTTGTGGTTCCTTGTGGTTTCTTGTTGTTTCTTGTTGTTTCTTGTGGTTTCTTGTTGTTTCTTGTTGTTTCTTGTGGTTCCTTGTTGTTTCTTGTTGTTTCTTGTTGTTTCTTGTTGTTCCTTGTGGTTTCTTGTGGTTTCTTGTGGTTTCTTGTTGTTTCTTGTGGTTTCTTGTGGTTTCTTGTTGTTTCTTGTTGTTTCTTGTGGTTTCTTGTTGTTCCTTGTTGTTTCTTGTTGTTTCTTGTTGTTTCTTGTTGTTCCTTGTGGTTCCTTGTGGTTTCTTGTTGTTTCTTGTTGTTTCTTGTGGTTTCTTGTTGTTTCTTGTTGTTTCTTGTGGTTTCTTGTTGTTCCTTGTTGTTTCTTGTTGTTTCTTGTGGTTTCTTGTTGTTTCTTGTTGTTTCTTGTTGTTTCTTGTGGTTTCTTGTTGTTTCTTGTTGTTTCTTGTGGTTTCTTGTTGTTTCTTGTTGTTTCTTGTGGTTTCTTGTTGTTCCTTGTTGTTTCTTGTGGTTTCTTGTTGTTTCTTGTTGTTTCTTGTGGTTTCTTGTTGTTCCTTGTTGTTTCTTGTTGTTTCTTGTGGTTCCTTGTTGTTCCTTGTTGTTCCTTGTGGTTTCTTGTTGTTCCTTGTGGTTTCTTGTGGTTTCTTGTGGTTTCTTGTTGTTTCTTGTTGTTTCTTGTTGTTTCTTGTTGTTCCTTGTGGTTTCTTGTTGTTCCTTGTGGTTTCTTGTTGTTTCTTGTTGTTTCTTGTTGTTTCTTGTGGTTCCTTGTGGTTTCTTGTTGTTTCTTGTTGTTTCTTTTTGTTTCTTGTTGTTTCTTGTGGTTTCTTGTTGTTCCTTGTGGTTTCTTGTTGTTTCTTGTTGTTTCTTGTTGTTTCTTGTTGTTTCTTGTGGTTCCTTGTTGTTTCTTGTTGGTTCTTGTGGTTTCTTGTGGTTTCTTGTTGTTTCTTGTTGTTCCTTGTGGTTCCTTGTTGTTCCTTGTGGTTCCTTGTTGTTTCTTGTTGTTCCTTGTGGTTCCTTGTGGTTTCTTGTTGTTCCTTGTGGTTTCTTGTGGTTTCTTGTTGGTTCTTGTTGTTTCTTGTGGTTTCTTGTTGTTCCTTGTGGTTTCTTGTTGTTTCTTGTTGGTTCTTGTGGTTTCTTGTGGTTTCTTGTGGTTTCTTGTGGTTTCTTGTGGTTTCTTGTTGTTCCTTGTGGTTCCTTGTTGTTCCTTGTTGTTCCTTGTGGTTCCTTGTTGTTTCTTGTTGTTCCTTGTGGTTCCTTGTGGTTTCTTGTTGTTCCTTGTGGTTTCTTGTGGTTCCTTGTGGTTTCTTGTGGTTTCTTGTGGTTTCTTGTTGGTTCTTGTGGTTTCTTGTGGTTTCTTGTTGTTTCTTGTTGTTCCTTGTAGTTCCTTGTGGTTCCTTGTGGTTTCTTGTGGTTTCTTGTGGTTTCTTGTTGGTTCTTGTGGTTTCTTGTGGTTTCTTGTTGTTTCTTGTTGTTCCTTGTGGTTCCTTGTTGTTCCTTGTTGTTCCTTGTGGTTCCTTGTTGTTTCTTGTTGTTCCTTGTGGTTCCTTGTGGTTTCTTGTTGTTTCTTGTGGTTTCTTGTGGTTTCTTGTTGGTTCTTGTTGTTTCTTGTGGTTTCTTGTTGTTCCTTGTGGTTTCTTGTGGTTTCTTGTGGTTTCTTGTTGGTTCTTGTTGGTTCTTGTTGTTTCTTGTGGTTTCTTGTTGTCAGTCTCAACCTCATCTCTGCCTGTTGTGTTGTGTTGGTCGAGGTCATGAGGGTCAGACACTGACGCCTGTGGCTGTAATATCATTATTAAGGTTACGTCTTTTCTTTTCTTTGTGTCAAACCAATGAAACAAAATAAGACAGAAACACATTTACAAAGATATAAACTAAGACGAACAAACACTGAAAAAGGAACGTTTGTTATTTTGTCTTATTTTTTCCTGCTTAGAATGGAAGAGCCTCTCTGTCGTGATCGAGGGCAAAATTTAGTCTGGACTTCCAAGTTTTGTGTGAATCTGTCCCTGATGAAACGTGGTTCTTAGGAGGAAGTTCTTCACTGCAGGTCACTGAGGATCATCATTATGTGTTCAGTTGCTCGTGGTCGTGACACGATGACATTTGATTGGATCTCGTGTTCAGTCGCTCTTTGTTGTGAACGTCGGCGCTCGTCTGCCTCGGTCTGATCCGCTCGGTGCTTGATGAGCTCAGTCTGTGTTTGATTAGTCTGGCCTGAGGCAGTGAGTCGTTCCCCGGCCTTGACACTGGAACCTGGAAGATGGCGGCTCGGTGTTCGTGATGTAAACACACTCACGCAGCAGGAGATCAACCAGGAGACAATCCACTGCAGTGAAGTCACAATCTCATATTTAGAATATTCCCGGCGTTTTCTTGAATGTTTCATGGAGCTCCACCCACGAGTCACCTCCAGGTCACCTGCTGCTCACAGTGAAGACTCCTCCAGCTGTTTGGTGTTTCTCTCTGTTCCCCTTCGTTAAGCACCTCCTCACAGCTCCCTGGGGTTTACTCCTCCTGCAGGTTGAGCTCCTCTCGTCCACGTTTCATCACGTGTGTTTAAGAGAAGCTCAAGAGAAGCTGAAGCGTCAGGCGCACGTGGAGGGAACCTGAACTCCTCTCCTGCTCTGAGGAACCTTTCACACCTGATGTTCAGACTGACCTGAAGAGTCTGAAGCTCAGAACCAAACCAGTGTGTGAACGAGTCTGAACGTTTACACCAGTAACAGGAACCGAGACTAAAGACCATCAGAACTGGGTTCAGTGCAGGAGCAGCATCGTGACGTGTTGGTGCCGGGCCTCTGGAAGTGTCGGCTTACCTCCCACCAGCAGAGGCACTGTAAGCTCCCAGTATAAAAGTACTGTGTCTGTAATTCTAGTAGGTTCCACAGGAAGCGTTTCCATTAGGACCAGTGCTGCCCGGCGGCTGTGCTGCTGTGTGCTCACTGCTCAACCACTGGAACCAGAGCGTCCCTGCAGAGATCAGCTCTATAATGAAGCCGGAGCTGAACTCCTGCTCCTCCGCTGCTCCTCAGCTGCTCCTCAGCTGCTCCTCTGCTGCTCCTCTGCTGCTCCTCTGCTTCTCCTCTGCTGCTCCTCTGCTGCTCCTCAGCTGCTCCTCAGCTGCTCCTCAGCTCCTCCTCAGCTCCTTCCCTCCCTGAAGCCCTCACCTCCTCCAGCTCCTCCTCCTCCGGGCCAGTCTCTCTCTCCTCTCTGATGACTTCAGTCTGAACTGATGAGCCGGCCCTGGTCATGATGGAGCTGAGTCGAGATGGACGACTCAACCAGTTTAAACCTCCCAGTCTGGAAGTCAGAGCTGTGAAATCAAAGACAAAAATTAATTCACTTTTCCAGATGGGTCAAATATTAATTTGGATAATTCCTGGTAATAGATTTGTGATGTTCTGACTGAGACTGAGATTCATTATCCGTTATCAGCATCTTCATATACTATGGATATTGTAATGATCCATAGTAATGACTGGAAATCGTTTTCCAGTAGAACTAACAGGACCTGAACCACCAGTCGATCCCGTCCAGTGGGAGACAAGCCTGGTGCATTCTGGGTGTTGAAGTGTTCAAGCTGCATTTTGGGAAAGAAATACTCTTCTAATGTCTTTTCTTTCTCTTCGGACTCTGGTTTGGAACATTTTAAATATAATATCTTGAAATGTTGCGTAGTTTATTTTTCTGCTCACATTCAATTTGGTTTTTAACATAAATATAAAAGCCTTCTGAACACAGTTTGAAGTGTAGCTCAGTGTTTGGGTGCAGATGTTGACCTCTGGTGTGTGACGCTCCAGGTTGTGCAGACTGACTGCAGCTCGGTTGTGTTGTGTATGTGTGTGCAGGGGGACACAAGCCGGGTCCAGCAGTGACCTTTTCCTGGATTAATCCGGCCTGTGTTGCCCAGGATTGCGTCCTGCAGGGGAAAGGGGTTAATCGTCCTGCTGGGGGCAGATTTGTGACTGACTGGATTAAGTGTGGCTCAGTGTTGGACACTCCAGTAATCTCCAGTATCCATGCCCCTACTGGCTGCTGGGGAAAGACAGAGCGACCGACAGACTCACAGAGCGACCGAGGGAACGACCGACTGATCCACTGACTGAGGTTTGTGTCCTCGAGCTCCGGGAATCAGTTGATTCAGGTTTTGTCGACTCCAGCCGTCCACTGGTTCTGTGGAGTAGAAACTTGTTGATTTAACACTTTACAACAGTTCCCACTCCCTGTGTGAGTCAATGATTAGCAGAGACCGCTCTGTATTTTCAGGTTCAGTGTTGGAATGAACTCCACTGGAATGTCCTTATCTCAGATTGTGTGTTCAGGTTCCACCGACGCCTTCGTCTCTTTCTCCTAGAAGAGCTTTCATCCACATGTGGAGTTTCTCTCTGACCGACGTGTTGCTCTACCTGCAGAGCGGCATCACAGCGAGTGGACGCTCTGCTCACCTGACCTGTCTCCGGGGCGTTAGTTGACTCTGCACCGGGGTCACAGGTTTCCTCAGCTGCCTCTTTATGGAGCAGATTCAGTTTAACAACACTAACTCACAGTTAATCACGTTCCACTTTTCACTTCTTCATCTCAGTGAGTTTGTTTTCGTTCCGTTCGCTTTCAGATATTTTTACACTTGACGTTTTTAGGAGAGTAGAGTTGTGTCTCTGTAGAAGCCAGAGACTCACAAACAACATCACAACACACATCAGCGTGATCACGCACAAACACACAAACAGCTGAAACTAGACAACATGCTCTGTCCATGCTTGAAACAGGAAGTGCTTCTAAAACTCCTCCTGTCATGTGACCAGCGGTGATGGTGATCTCTCTCCATCTCTGTGTCTCTGCTCAATGAAGGTCAGTGGCAGTGTATTGATCCTCTGTACAGTGAACATGGCTTTTTATAACAGGACCACTGACACACACCCTCTGTCCATCTTTCTGTCTGTCTGTCCTTCTGTCTGTCGGTCTGCAGACACCCTTTTGTCTCCTGGTCTCTGTGGAGTCACCGACTGGTTCATTGTCTTTGCACGTTAGCGATGGGCTGCATTTAGTGTTATTAATGGGTGTTTCAGTGGTGGTACCCCAACCCACCCCCCACCACTCTTTTTAAAGACGCAGACATAGACAAAGACACAGACACACACTCACTCTCACACACACACACACACACACACACACACGCACACACACACACACACACACACACACACACACACTCGCTCTCACACACCTCCTCCTCATGGCTGGTTTTCTCAGCAATCAATATTCTGCAGTGGAGCTCCTCGGCCTGCGCCCTGTTAATCCTCACAGCAAGCATGTGTGTTTGTCTCCCTGTGTGTGTGTGTGTGTGTGTGTGTGTGTGTGTGTGTGTGTGTGTGTGTGTGTGTGTGTGTGTGTGTGCTCGCCTCTTATCAATATCTTCACCTCTCCCTCTCAGTTCAGAAATGATCCTCTCTCCCCTCCAGCCCTCATCGATCTCAGTGAGAGATGGATGCAATCAGAGGGAAGTCGTTGGACTGAATACTGAGCGGCTGTCGTGTTGACTGACAGGAAGTTAGTGTCTTAACTTCCTCCTGTGGCGTGATGAGGTGCAGGTCAGCCTGATGCGTTTCCAACATGGCTCCTGTCACTGCCGGCGTGCTGCCGCTCTGTAGCTGTGAAGTGTTGAGGCTCATCATATGCTTCCTGCTGCAGCCTCACAGCAGGAGGCCTCTGTGCTGCCATGTGATGATCACGACCGAACAGCGACTCACCACCTGATATTCAATTTGTGTGGCCACACGGATGAGTCACTTAGAATGCTGCATTTTAATAGAAAGGCATCATAATGGATGTGTGTGGGTGGGTGGGTGGGTGTGTGTGTGTGTCTGCGTGTGTGTGTGTGTGTTTTATCGGAGACGCCAGGGGTGTGAATCGTGGGCGACAAGGCTAAAATCCTCTATCAAGAGGAACTGATGATGGAACACACAGATTTTCTTCATCGTCTGATGGTGAATCACCGCTGGTGGTGGTGGTGGTGGTGGTTGGGGGGTGGGGGGGGGGGGGGGGGTCTCTTTAACACAAACTGAGCAGAGGGTGGAGACGTCTGTCGTTGGTTCGGCTCTGTGATGATTATGATTGGACGATGCTGATTATACTGGTCAACCAGTGACTCTGTGTCTGTCGCATCACGGCAGAGTGAAACCTACAGAAAGAGCAGGTAGCTCTGATGGTTAGTTAGTTAGTTAGTTAGTTAGTTAGTTAGTTAGATGGTTAGTTAGTTAGTTAGTCTATTGACACATTCCACCCGATCCCATTGGCCCTCTCTCATAGCCCCGCCCCCAAAACACATGAACGTACACTGACTGACAAGTGCTACGATGATGATGATGAAGTTGATGATGATGATGAAGGTGATGACGATGATGATGACGATGATGATGAGGATGATGATGATGATGAGGATGATGATGAGGATGATGAAGGGGCCAGCTGCTCCAGTCGTGTCGGTTCCTGTTTCAAAGATCCAGAATTCCATCAAATCAACATCATTATAATGAAAGTTATTATATTATATATAGTACTGGATCAGTTTCAGACGAGACAGAGAAAGGAAGAGGAGGAGGAAGAGGAGGAGGAAGAGGAGGAGGAAGAGGAAGAGGAGGAGGAAGAGGTCGGTGCTTCTGACGGGTGAAGAAGATCTGAGATGACTGCAGAGCCTTCAGTGGGTGGAGCTGGACGACAGCAACTGTGGGGGAGGAGTTAGGACCAGGGGCGGGAGGGGGAGGAGGGGGCAGATGATGAGGAGAGGGCAGCGAGAGACGGAGTTGGCAGGACGAGGGGGTGGGGGTGCAGCAGGGTGAGGGGGTGGGGGTGCAGCAGGGTAAGGGGGTGGGGGTGCAGCAGGGGGAAGGTAGGCAGGAATAAAGGGAGATAAATGAGGAGGTGGGATGGGGGGGGGAGGGGGGGAGGTGGAAAGATGCCAATTTGACAGCCCTGCAGCTTCGGGGTCCGGCTCTGCACCGGCAGCACCAGCGCCTGGAAGACAAAGAGAACAAAGAGACTCGTCCACAACATCTGCAGAGACAGTGTCCCTCTGAGGGAGCGTCTCTGAGTCCCTCGTCCTGCTGGAGACACAACGTCCTGCTGGAGACACAACGTCCTGCTGGAGACACAACGTCCTGCTGGAGACACAACGTCCTGCTGGAGACACAACGTCCTGCTGGAGACACAACGTCCTGCTGGAGACACAACGTCCTTCTTAGGAAAAGACAAAATCACATCAAACCTGATTCAACACTTGATTCAAACGATATGTCTGCTCTACATTTAATGTTTAACATCACATTTGACAGATTTATACAAAGATCTACATTCATGTGTTGAACATGACTCATTGCGCCACCTAGTGTTTGAAACCCTTCAGGGTCGATGTTCACGTAGAATCGACAGTTTGTGACGTCTCTTCGTCGAGACATTTATTTATATATAAACCTCTAAACCGTCCCCATCTTCCCCTGTCTGACAGACACACACACACACACACACACACACACACACACACACACACTGGCACTGCCTCCTGGGCTGGTTGTTCAAACAGCTCAGGACGTCCGTGGTCTTCAGGAAACTCTTGAGAAGCCTCAACTTCATATGATATATTTATATTCTGTCAGAGACTCAGTTACACATCGTAGATAACTTGGTGTGTGTGTGTGTGTGTGTGTGTGTGTGTGTGTGTGTGTGTGGATGTTGTGTTTTCATCCTGTCGATGAAAACACCACGATGTTGGTTTTTGTGTTAGTTTGTTTTCAGCAGATTCTCTACATGTGTTAGTGATTGATCAAATAATTAGTTTCTCTTCTGTCCAGAGACTAAGATACTTATTGACATATCATTTCAGCTATGGGGGGGACAGAGAGAGAGAGAGAGAGAGAGAGAGAGAGAGAGAGAGAGAGAGAGAGAGAGAGAGAGAGAGAGAGAGAGAGAGAGAGAGAGAGAGAGAGATGCTTTCTTATGTCTGTCCAGTGGCTAACCTGATTAGCTTAGCAATGCTATGGAACCAGATCCGGCTGCTCTGTTCTGGAGACACAGACACACACTCACACAGACACACACACACACACACAGACACACACAGTTGGACACAACATGTATTGAGTCAGCAGATGTGATCTCATGTTAGTTTGAGTGAATCTGCTTTATTCCTCCTTCTTCACTTTCTTTCTCTCGGCAGCCTCTCCCCTTCTGCCTCTTCATCATTTTCTCTTCTTCCTCTTGTCCCCTTGTAGCTCCTCCTCTGTTCCCCTCCACCATCTGCCCCCTGGCATCAGAGACACACACATCACACATTTGTTGTGGTGTCTTCGTCGTGCAGTCCTCCTCCTCACCTCCCCCCTCCTCCTCCTCCTCCTCCTCCTCCTCCTCTTCGTCCTCTCGGGTTCTGTTGTTATGTTGGAACAAGCTTCTCTTTTGTTCTTTGATGAAAGTTGTAACATCCGTTGCTCCTCTCACCTCCACTCTGGTAAAAATAGACCATAGAGAAAAGTGGCAGTTAATTATTCATCTCGGTTGCACTTAACTTCTTTGCACCTCTCATAATCTTCACCGCAGTCATCATCATCATCCTCCTCTTCATCGCTGTCAGACTGTGGTTTGGGGGTGAATGAGGAGATGATTCAGTTTGACTGTTGAAGAGTCATCACATGGTCAACAACCTCTGGAACGAGTCCAGGTCAGAGGTCAAAGGTCAGAGGTCAGCACCATTGCAGCTCCTTTAATACAAGTTGTTGAAAGTCAGTGACAAATAAAACATGAATGTGTTTTAAAAGCTGTAATAACAATGAAGATGATAGAAACTATGAAGATCAGTAGAAAGTCTATAAATCCATTTCACAGTCATATAGATGGAGGATTTGAACAGCTGCTCTCAGGTCAGCAGACTGATCCCCAGCTCCCTCCGCCTCCTCAGCGATTACCACCAGATGATTCTCCTGCATGGAGGAGGAGGTGTTCTGTGTTAATGTGGATGAAGCCTGAGGACAGACTTTCACATTCAGTCGTATAAGAACCATTTATTAAAGTGCTAGATATGTTCTCGTTCTTTCATGTAAATCTGAAAAAACTGAGTGAGTCACAGCTGTTCAGCTCCAAGAGAAGATTCCTCATCTTATCATCTACTCACAGATTGAACATCAGATATCATCTCATAGGAATCATCTGCTCCTCAACACAGAGGAGGAACCACTGATTATACGGTTATTGAAAATGAGAACATGTGATGTATTGTTTGCATCATGTTTAGTTTGTAACGTCTGTGTGTTGAGGTTGTTTGTCAGTGATTCAGATTTTAACTGTTGTGATAAAACCACAAACATGAACCGGGTCACAACTGATCTCAGGTTCCACTGATCACAGTGAAGTTCAGCTGCAGATCACGATTCTTCAAATCCACAAATCATCTGTGAGAAAGTTCTGTTCCATCAAGACCCTGGACTTCTGTCGGCCATCTTTGTTTACAGCTTCGTCTCCGAGCACACGTGTGCATCATGTGTGTGTCGCATCATCAGATTGTCTGTTTTGGAAAATAACTAAAATTGTGGTGTGCAGTCCACACTCATTTCTGCCTCACACACACACACACACACACACACACACAAACACACTAATGACGCAGCTCAGCCGTTTCCAGAACTACGCTGAGGCCTCCAGTTATTGTTAGTGTGTGTGTGTGTTTTTGTGTGTGTGTGTGTGTGTGTGTGTGTGTGTTAGTGTATGTGTGTGAGTGTGTTTGTGTGTGTGTGAGTGTGTATGTGTGTGTGTGTGTGTGTGTGTGTAGACTCACTGGCGGGCTGCCTGGTTGCAGTGAGGAGTCTAATCCAGTGTGACGAGCTCGGGGAAACTCCTCCTCTGAGAACCTGCTTTAATAGACAGATGTGGGTCAGTGCTGCCACATGGACTCTGTGTGTGTCTGTATGTCTTAGTGTGTGTGTGTGTGTCTTAGTGTGTGTGTGTGTGTGTTTTCTCTTTAAATGGGGATCTACTGCAGTGTTCCTCTTTCCCATTGGATTGAGCAGTGAAAGCAAACACAGAGTTTTAAAGAGCAACTTTCACATCAGTCAAATCTCCTCCCGTCATCTGACAGTGGTTTATGAACTCAAACATCTGGAGTGAGGTGGGTCGGTCTCAGGTCCAAGGTCCCAGGTCCCAGGTCCCAGGTCTCAGGTCCCAGGTCTCAGGTCCTGGGTCTCAGGTCCCATGTCCCAGGTCCAAGGTCCCAGGTCCAAGGTCCCAGGTCCCAGGTCCCAGGTCTCAGGTCCCGGGTCCCAGGTCTCGGGTCCCGGGTCCCAGGTCCCAGGTCTCAGGTCCCAGGTACCAGGTCCAAGGTCTCAGGTCCCAGGTCTCGGGTCCCGGGTCCCAGGTCCCAGGTCTCAGGTCTCAGGTCCCAGGTCTCAGGTCCCAGGTACCAGGTCCCAGGTCTCAAGTCCTTCCTTCCTTCCTTCCTTCCTCCCTTCTTCTGTCACTCCTTCCTTCCTTCCCCTTCCTTCCTTCCTTCCCTCCCCCCTTCCCTCCCTCCCTCCCTTCATTCCTTCCTTCCTTTCTTCCTTCCTTCCCTCCTCCCTCCCTCCCTCCCTCCCTCCCTCCTCCCTCCCTGTCTCTCTTCCTTCCTTCCTTCCTTCCTTCCCTCCTCCCTCCCTGTCTCTCTTCCATCCCTCCTCCCTCCCTCCCTCCCTCCTTCCCTCCTCCCTCCCTCCTCCCTCCCTGTCTCTCTTCCTTCCTTCCTTCCCTCCCTCCCTCCTCCCTTCCTCACGATCTGTTTCAGGACACTTGGTGTTTTGAACTGAACTCTGTCAGTTCCCATCAGCCCCTCTGGCAGATGCAGTTTTCGATGGTGTATATTTTGGGATGGAGGACGAGCGGGTGGAGCTGAGAGGGAATCGAGCGTGTGATGTGGCTGCTGCCGGCGTGGCCTGCAGGTGCTGCCCACCGAGCGGCGTGTTGTGTTTGATTTGTGTTGTGTTCCCTCTGGTGTTTGGGTCAAACTGCTCAGTGGATGCTCACACTGACAGAGCGTGTAAATAAAGAGATTACAAACGGATTAAAACACAGATTCATTCCTGTGGACGAGGCTGATCTGATTTTAGAAGGATTTACACAGAGCAGTGGAAATGTGTCTCCATTGATTTAGAGCTTCTGCTGCCCAGGAACTGATCTGAGACCTGGTGGTTTGTTGTGTTTGTGTTGAAGTGTTGATGAGGTCTGAGGATCTGAGACACAGAGGAACCGTGTATCATTTCAAACTTCCTCTGACATCATCTTCACACTGTTCTCATGATGTCAACACTTAGATTCACTGCAGTGAGGCCTCTGAGCACAGGGTCAACTCCTTCACTTCACGTGAACACAAACCAATTTAACACAATCTTGTTGTTGTAGAAGTTGTTGAATGTGATCGGATCAGAAATTCAGGCATCACAGCCAAGTGCAGAATAAATACTGAATAAATGGAATAAAGTCAAACTATTAAAGAGCCAGAGCACGAAAACACACAAAAATGACCAAATCACATGTGTTGAATAAGGATTCTCAATATTTATTTTAATGCTCTCTTCACTACAATCTGTATTAGAGTTGATGTATTAATGAATGCTCATTAAATCATGAAGAATAGACCAGACGTAGGTATTGGTTCAGAGACCTTAAAATGTGCCTGAGGATCAAATGTAGGTTAAATTCCTCAAGTATAAGAAGATATTGGTTTTATTTCATATATATATATAATCCTTTATAATCTGTGTCTGGATCTATATGAACCTCTCGGCTCTTTGTTGATGTTGCAGCTCTTTGAACCCGTGTGTCTCTTCTCTGCTCAGGATGACAGTTCGCTGAGCAGCGAGGAGGAGATGAGCGAGCCCACGTGGCTAACAGCTGATCTGGGAGCAGCGTCGGACCTGAGCCCGCCGAGCCGAGCAGACAGGATGCGCCTCAGCCCGCAGAGCGTTCACATGAAGGAGGACGAGGGTAAGTGATGAGCGATGAAGAACCTCATGAGGCTGCTGCTGAGCAGGAGAACTGTTCTTCTGCTTTTAGTGAACTTCTTCACATTGTTGTCACTTGAGCTGATTAGATGTCAGAGGTCAAAGGTCACAGAGAACTGCTCCAGCTGATGGAGGCAGACAGACACAAGGAGGAGATCCAGGTCTGGAAGCTCAGCACATTGAACCATCCTGACGTCTTTGCTGAATCTCAGTGTTTCAAACTTTGTGACGCTGAAGAATTGAAGTGGTTGAAATATTGAGTTAAAAAGACCAAACTCAGCGTCGGCTCATTGTGTGTTCACGTTGGGATAATTCTTTAATATGAAAGTTCTCTTTTATTATGAGTGTGGCTGTTTAGTGGTAGAGCTGCAACCTGCACTGACTTCAACCCGTGTCTCTGGAGCGGTTGTTCCACAGAGCAGCTGTCGGTCGCTCTATCTGCTCGTTCACACCTGGTCTCATCATGTGGCCTCACATGGTCGTGATCTCCTCCCTCAACACAAACTAACACATCAGTTCTGCTCACCAAGACCAAGTTACGTTGTTTACTCAGTCGGAGTACACAAGAGTACACAAGAGTGTGTGTGTGTGTGTCTGTGTATGTGTTTGTGTGTGTGTGTGTGTGTGTGTGTGTCTGTGTGTGAGAGTTCAGTGCCAGGCTGGAGTAAGTGCTCTGACCAATCAGCATTAAGATCTGTCTCTCTCCCCACGAGGAAGAAGAAAGATCTCATCATGAGAGAGAGTTGAATTATATATTTTAATTTGTTCCCATCGATTAGTACGAAGCATTTTTCATTCTCATCATAAAAGGAAAAAGAAACTGGCAACAGACAAGATGGTTGAAGAGGATTGCATGATGGGAAGGTGGCGGGAGGGAGGAGTCCAGCTTGTGTGTCTGTGTGTGTGAGTGTGTGTGTGTGTGTGTGTGACACTACAGTATGTGCAGAGTGTATCAGGTCATTAAAAGGTTTCTCTCCTTCCTGCACCTCATCTAGAAGAGGAGTGTGTCTCCTCCTCTTCCTCCTCTTCCTCCTCTGAAGCACAGATCCTCTAAACGCTCCTCGTTCCTCTGACGACCTGGAGGAGCTGCTCGGGTTCCAACTCAGTTAATATCTGTCAGTAGAGCGGTCATCCTCTTACCAGAAGGCAGGTGGTTCGAATCCCAGTCTGTGTCACGATACTGAATCCCCAAATGTCCCCCCCTCATAGAGAAAGTGCTGCACACAGTGTGTGTGTGTGTGTGTGTGTGTGTGTGTGTGTGTGTGTGTGTGTGTGTGTGTGTGTGTGTGTGTGTGTGTGTGTGTGTGTGTGTGTGTGTGTGTGTGTGTGTGTGTGTGTGTGTGTGAGTGTGTGTGTGGTGAAGTCTGCACCGTGAAGCACTTTGAGTCGTCAACACAGGAGAAGATCGATTTAAAACCATCTTCGGTCAAACCGTCCTTCAGCGTGAAGACGAGCGGCCTCCTTCACTCCTGAAGCCTTCCCTGGGAGATGTGTGGTTTCCTGCTGGTGGCAGATCTCAGATCAGCCGACCTGCACCGGGTTGTCACCGTGGATTTATTCATACAACGCCACCGGAGCCGACCTTGGAAGGAAGTCCTGCTGGCGGCGGTGGATCTGAGGAGCCCACATGTGTGAGAAGGTGTGTGTGAGCCCCTCCACATCACTCTGGGTCTACCCCCCCCCCCCCCCCCCCCCCCCCCTCCATCCTGGATCCTCTTGTTCTGAGGGACAGGGCTCGTGATGAAGAGGGCTTGTCAGGAGGTGGAGATGAAGGACAGGTCCTCTTCATGGGGGATGAAGTGAAGAGGAAACGGAAGTGTCTGTGGAGGAAGGAGAGGGGAGGGGAGGGGGAGGAACGACGAGGATGACGATGTGTTCGGGAGAGAGGAGTGGGGGGGCGGAGGAAATGGAAACAAAATGGCGGGGGGGAAGATAGAGGCCTGTGATCTGCTGACTCATGGAGTTTGACACTGTGATGCCTGATGCCAGGAGGAGAAGGAGAGAAACAGACGAGTGGAACATCTTCTCTTCACCTCCTGCATCTCCATCCATCCTTCAACAGACCATCTGACACAGGGAGGTGTTAGCTGTGGGTCAATCCTTCATGGTTTCCACCACTTTACTCTCTCCCTCTTACACTCACATCATGATCTTGGTTTCACTCTGAGGTCTCTTTGTCGGATGTGAACTGGTTCCTCTCTGCAGTAAACTGGATCATCTCTATTATGAGAGAACTGAATGAAGTATGGGATGTGGTATAATCTGGAATACTGAGACATGCATACGGCTAATCCCGAATAAGAGGGAACGACCGATTGTCTCCTGCTGCAAGTTTATATGAAAACCATAACAATCAGCTTTCTGACACGTTTAATAAGTACGTCCACGGAGCGTCTCCTCTTTATAAAGACAGGGCTGATCTCAGGAGGAGCTGTGGTGTCTCTGAGCTGCACCTCCTTCCATCAGGGGTTCCACAAGGCTCCTATCTTGGGCCTCAGATTGTTTTTAAACCAACATTTATGTATTATTTATCATCTCAGTTCACTTGCTACTCAGCTGTTTGTACCGGACGTCCAGGTTCACACAGAGTTATGGAGGATCTCTGGAGACATTATCACATTATCACGTTTCAAAACTGAGTTCATGTTTCCAGAGAATTTAAATGATTAGAGGTCAACCAAGTGGAACCTACTTTATATCCTATATTTGGGATTATGGATGATTGGTTGAAACTATGTATTAACTTCTTGTACTTGTTCAGCTTCAGTTGGACCAATGTCCACGATGTTTATGAGCTAAAGTGACTCTAGTAGAAATCAACAGATTTTCTTTCGACTGGTTGTATTGAGCAATGACCTGCACCAAGGAGGTTATGTTTTCACCCCAGTCTATTGTTTGATGGTTGAAGGGTGTGGTCGGAGAAGAACCCAATTAGTTCTGGTGTGAATCCGGATCAGGGGGCGGATCCAGGAAGTGTTTTTATTGTCTTTAATATTTGAGAGGAGGCGCTTTCCTAGAAAATCATGGAAATTATGAATGTTTCAATTCAGAGGAGTGAAGTTTGATGGATTTTACTGTTGCTGACGGACTGAGGGACTGAAGGACTGAAGGACTGAGGGACTGAGGGACTGAGGGACTAGAGGACTGAGGGACTGACGGACTGAAGGACTGAGGGACTGAGGGACTGGAGGACTGAGGGACTGAGGGACTGAGGGACTGGAGGACTGAAGGACTGAGGGACTGAGGGACTGAAGGACTGAGGGACTGAGGGACTGAGGGACTGAGGGACTGGAGGACTGAGGGACTGAAGGACTGGAGGACTGAGGGACTGAGGGACTGAAGGACTGACGGACTGAAGGACTGGAGGACTGAGGGACTGAAGGACTGGAGGACTGAGGGACTGAAGGACTGAGGGACTGGGGACTGAGGGACTGAAGGACTGAAGGACTGAGGGACTGAAGGACTGGAGGACTGAGGGACTGAAGGACTGGAGGACTGAGGGACTGAAGGACTGAGGGACTGGGGACTGAGGGACTGAAGGACTGAAGGACTGAGGGACTGAAGGACTGGAGGACTGAGGGACTGAAGGACTGGGGACTGAGGGACTGAGGGACTGAGGGACTGGAGGACTGAGGGACTAGGGACTGAAGGACTGAGGGACTGGGGACTGAGGGACTGAAGGACTGAGGGACTGAAGGACTGAGGGACTAGAGGACTGAGGGACTGAAGGACTGAGGGACTGAGGGACTGAGGGACTGAGGGACTGGAGGACTGAAGGACTGAGGGACTGAGGGACTGGAGGACTGAGGGACTGAGGGACTGGAGGACTGAGGGACTGAGGGACTGAGGGACTGAAGGACTGAAGGACTGAGGGACTGAGGGACTGAGGGACTGGAGGACTGAGGGACTGAGGGACTGAGGGACTGGAGGACTGAAGGACTGAGGGACTGAGGGACTGAAGGACTAAGGGACTGGAGGACTGGAGGACTGAGGGACTGAAGGACTGAGGGACTGAGGGACTGAGGGACTGAGGGACTGGAGGACTGAGGGACTAGGGACTGAAGGACTGAGGGACTGGGGACTGAGGGACTGAAGGACTGAGGGACTGAAGGACTGAGGGACTGAGGGACTGGAGGACTGAAGGACTGAGGGACTGAGGGACTGGAGGACTGAAGGACTGAGGGACTGAGGGACTGAGGGACTGGAGGACTGAGGGACTGAGGGACTGAGGGACTGGAGGACTGAAGGACTGAGGGACTGAGGGACTGAGGGACTGAAGGACTGAAGGACTGAGGGACTGAGGGACTGAGGGACTGGAGGACTGAGGGACTGAGGGACTGAGGGACTGAGGGACTGGAGGACTGAAGGACTGAGGGACTGAGGGACTGGAGGACTGAAGGACTGAGGGACTGAGGGACTGAAGGACTAAGGGACTGGAGGACTGGAGGACTGAGGGACTGAGGGACTGGAGGACTGAGGGACTGAAGGACTGAGGGACTGGAGGACTGGAGGACTGAGGGACTGGAGGACTGAGGGACTGGAGGACTGGAGGACTGAGGGACTGAGGGACTGGAGGACTGAGGGACTGAAGGACTGAGGGACTGGAGGACTGAAGGACTGAGGGACTGAGGGACTGAGGGACTGGAGGACTGAGGGACTGAGGGACTGAGGGACTGAGGGACTGGAGGACTGAAGGACTGAGGGACTGAGGGACTGGAGGACTGAAGGACTGAGGGACTGAGGGACTGAAGGACTAAGGGACTGGAGGACTGGAGGACTGAGGGACTGAGGGACTGGAGGACTGAGGGACTGAAGGACTGAGGGACTGGAGGACTGGAGGACTGAGGGACTGGAGGACTGAGGGACTGGAGGACTGAGGGACTGAGGGACTAGAGGACGTTGTAGAGTTTAGTTCTAACAGTCAAACAGTCGGTCAGAGAAGTCGTCAGGTGAACAGACTGGAACTCTGCCGAGCTGCAGTCGATGAAGACACGAGAAGTTACCTCCCTGCTGCCTCAGGCACACACACATACACACACACACACACACAGCCACACACACACTGTACACACACACACACACACAGCCACACACACACTGCACACACACACACACACACAGCCACACACACACTGCACACACACAGACCCACTCTGCTGCTGTAGGCCAGTGGTCTAATGTGTTGAAGCGGAGCAGCAGAGGAAAGTAGGGCAGTGGGAAACAAACGACAGGATGACTTTGATCCCCTTCCTCCTCCCTGCATCATCCCCCCCCCCCCCCCTTCCCCCTGCTACCCAGAGCAGAGCGGGGGGGTGGGGGGGGGGAGAAGAGGGCAGCGAGGAGGGAGAGGGTCTGAACTGATGGAGGGATGGAGGTCAGCTGAATTAGAGAAGGAGGAGAAGAGGCAGCACTGGATTAAATCCTCCTCTCCATCACTGGTAAACTGGATGTGATGGGTGGAGGCACAGACGGACTCATTTCACTGGGACCGAACCAGCTCAGGTCTAAAACCATCCCTCTAATACCAGGAGGAGCGTTCACTACGTGTCGGCTGTTTGTACACAACAGCTTCTGAACGTTCATAATCTGCTGCTCCTGCCGTCTGTCCAGAGTCCAGGATGTGAGAGGTGAGGACACTGTCCTAATGGTGGACACTGTCCTCATGGTGGACAGTGTCCTAATGGTGGACACCTCACAACATCTGGCATAGACGCAGTTTTCTGTCACTAGTTTTCTGTTAATTGAGTTGAGGACATTGACATTTTCAATCACTTCCCTGAGTCTCAAGTGTTTGTCTTTGTGAAGTCCTGTTAGTTCCCTGTTCTCCTGGTTGTGTAGTTCCCTGCTCCAGTGGGTCCCAGTGGGTCCCAGTGGGTCCCAGTGGATCCCAGTGGGTCCCAGTGGATCCCAGTGGATCCCAGTGGATCCTAGCCTCTGGACTCTGGAGCCTTGTGTCATGTTTATCTTTGAGTCTCGACACTGGCTCAACACACTTTGGATAAAAACATCTGCTTCACAATTTACTGCATCAAGTCAACACTATTTACTACAGTGTTTTTTAATGACACGCACACACACACACACACACACACTCACACGCACACACACACACACACACACACACACACACACACAGGTCACTGTAGTGTCTGCCTGCTCTAACATGCAACATGTACGTTGGACCAGCTCTTTGGTTTTGTTTGTTTTTACCTTATTCCTGTAAATGTTGTGTAGCTTGTTTGTGTCTACGTGCTCTTTGTATGTGTATAAAAAGATGTGTATATGTTTTTTCATGTGGCGACTTCATCTAGCTTCATTAAATATGTGTTTATAAATGATATGTGCTCCGGCACATTATATATGTGTGTGTGTGTGTGTGTTAGTGTGTTGATGAGGGACGATTTTCTCAGCAGGGGGGATAGCTGCTTAATTATTAACACCTCACCCCCCCCCCCTACACTGAAGCTCAAGTAAAAAACAATGCAATTAATACTACAAACCCTCCATACAGCTCCACACACACACACACACACACACACTCACACATAAATATAAATATGTCAACAGGTTGAGCTCAGTCACAGCATGTTCTCTCCACTGTAAGTAAATTGTCTGTGTGTGTGTGTGTGTGTGTGTGTGTGTATGTGTTTCTGTGTGTGTGTGTATGTTTGTGTGTGTGTGTGTGTGTGTGTTTCTGTGTGTGTGTTCCTGGTGTACTGGCAGCAGCCTCCTTCCTGGCTGTAATGAGGCCTGGAGCTGTGAGAGACTCAGACCTCCAGGACTCGGACTCTCTGCTCATCACAGACTCACTAACTCCACCATCACCTGTTGTTCACTCTGTTGTGTGATGTTGTGTAGTGTGCGGCGTCTTGAGGACACAACGTGAGGTCAGAGCGGTCGATCTGCAGGAGCAGGTTCTTGTCCTGAAACGTGTGTGTGTGGATCTTTAGTGTCGAACCACGGAGAAGTCTGTGTTTGTGTGAACTTCACTGTCCCACGTGTTGGGATCGTTGTGTTGTTCCTCAGATCGTTGTGTTGTTTCTCAGGTTGTTGTGTTGTTCCTCAGGTCGTTGTGTTGTTCCTCAGTTCGTTGTGTTGTTCCTCAGACCGTTGTGTTGTTCCTCAGGTCGTTGTGTTGTTCCTCAGATCGTTGTGTTGTTCCTCAGATCGTTGTGTTGTTCCTCAGGTCGTTGTGTTGTTCCTCAGTGTGAACGAGCACAACAAAGTGTCCTTCAGGCTCCTTGTTCCTCCTCCAGTCAGAATGTCTCAGCCCCCCCCCCCCCCCACATCCTTCAGCCTCCACCCTTTTCCTGCCATCCCCCCCCCGACCCTGTTCCAACAAGACCTGTGAAGGTTCAAGGTTTGTGTGTGTGTGTGTGTGTGTGTGTGTGTGTGTTTCAGACCTTGGGAGTGTCACTGTGTGTTTTCTTGTTTTATGGTTTGGAGAGTTGAGCATCAAAGTGTCGTCAATAAAATGTGTCCCAATCTGAAATTTGTACCCATGGTTATCAGCCAGTCTGCTCCTTAGGAACATAAAACACCCCCTCACACGCCCCCCCACACCCACACACACACACACCCACACACACACACACACACACACACACACGCTGTACCTGTGAAGTCGCTGCAGTCAGGTGAAGCCACAGATCTTCACCTGACGGAGCAGCTCACTGGGACCTGAGGACGGAGAAGAATCTGTGTTTGTGTTGTCGTGAGGGAAAAATACAACAAACCAGACTTTACACACATGTAACACACAACATGTTCACTGCAGCTTTACAGGGACGAACAATGAGTTCATTAGTGATGAAGAATCAATTCAACCACAATAACCAAACACACAGGTTGTGTTGTGTGTCTGCGAATGTTTCACAGAAGAATTCTTCATGTGAGGAATAAAAACTCAACATTCAAATTAGAGCTGGACGGGTTTGGATGTTTGGGGACTGAGGAAATAGTGTGGAATAAAAATGTTCAGATACAAATATAGTGGATATATATACAGTGCCTTGCATAAGTATTCACCCCCTTTGGACTTTTCTACATTTTGTCATGGTATAACCACAGATTAAAATTTATTTCATCGTGAGTTTATGTAATGGACCAACACAAAATAGTGCATCATTTGGAAGTGGGGGGAAATATTACATGGATTTCACAATTATTTACAAATAAAAATCTGAAAAGTGTTGAGTGCATATGTATTCACCCCCTTTACTGTGAAACCCCTAACAAAGATCTGGTGCGACCAATTGCATTCACAAGTCACATTCACAAGTCACATAATTAGTAAATAGGGTCCACCTGTCTGCAGTTTAATCTCAGTATAAATACACCTGTTCTGTGACGGACTCAGAGTTTGTTGGAGATCATTACTGAACAAACAGCATCATGAAGACCAAGGAGCTCACCAAACAGGTCAGGGAGAAAGTTGTGGAGAAATATGAAGCAGGGTTAGGTTATAAAAAAATATCCAGAGCTTTGAACATCTCTCTGAGCACCATAAAATCCATCATAAGAAAATGGAAAGAATATGGCACAACCGCAAACCTACCAAGAGGAGGCCGTCCACCCAAACTGAAGAGTCGGACAAGGAGAAAATTAATCAGAGAAGCAACCAGGAGGCCCATGGTTACTCTGAAGGAGTTGCAGAGATCCACAGCTGAGGTGGGAGAATCTGTCCACAGGACAACTATTAGTCGTCTACTCCACAAATCTGGCCTTTATGGAAGAGTGGCAAGAAGAAAGCCATTGTTGAAAGGGATCCATAAAAAATCCCGTTTGGAGTTTGCCAGAAGCCATGTGGGAGACACAGCAAACATGTGGAAGAAGGTGCTCTGGTCAGATGAGACCAAAATGGAACTTTTTGGCCTCAATGCAAAACGCTATGTGTGGCGAAAACCCAACACTGCCCATCACCCTGAGCACACCATCCCAACAGTGAAACATGGTGGTGGTAGCATCATGCTGTGGGGATGCTTCTCTTCAGCAGGTACAGGGAAACTGGTCAGAATAGAGGGAAAGATGGATGGAGCCAAATACAGGGAAATCCTTGAAGAAAATCTGATGCAGTCTGCAAAAGACTTGAGACTGGGGCGGAGGTTCATCTTCCAGCAGGACAATGACCCTAAACATACAGCCAGAGCTACAAAGGAATGGTTTGGATTAAAGAATGTTAATGTCTTCAAATGGCCCAGTCAAAGCCCAGACCTCAATCCAATAGAGAATCTATGGCAAGACTTGAAGATTGCGGTTCACAGACGGTCTCCATCCAATCTGACTGAGCTTCATCTTTTTTGCCAAGAAGAATGGACAAACCTTTCCATCTCTAGATGTGCAAAGCTGGTAGAGACATACCCCAAAAGACTTGCAGCTGTAATTGCAGCGAAAGGGGGTTCTACCAAGTATTGACACAGGGGGGTGAATACTTATGCACCCAACAGATGTCAACTTTTTTGTTCTCATTATTGTTTGTGTCACAATAAAATTTATTTTGCACCTCCAAAGTACTATGCATGTTTTGTTGATCAAACGGGAAAAAGTTTATTTAAGTCTATTTGAATTCCAGTTAGTAACAGTACATAATGGGAAAAAGTCCAAGGGGGGTGAATACTTATGCAAGGCACTGTATATATATAATAAACCAAACTTAAAGGAAACACAAATACAATTAAATAACTTGAATGAAAGAAGATTTTTGGTATTTTCAACATGAGATATACCAAAATATTATTTTGTTCTCTGACCTGACGTGAAGCACAAATATCAGATCAGGCTTTTTGCTGTTTTCTTCAAATTGACTCAACAGAAGCTGAAACATCTACTTCTGCTCATTTCCACCTCCAGATTAAAACATCTTTATGAATCTGAGTTATTATTAGAGTCACATCTGTGGAAATAGAGGGTTGTCCAGGTCTGTGACTGAGGGTGGAGGTTGGAGAGACATTAAAAGACACAGAGAGGAAGGAGGTTAGAGAGACATTCAGAAGACACAGAGAGGAGGACAGTTCAGAGCCGAGGCGTTTGCCCTGGAGCTGAGACAGATGTTTCAGAGACGGGGGGGGGGGGGGGGGGGGAATCTCACCCTCCGATCCAAACCACCCAGATGTTTAAGCTTCAACTCACTTTGACCCATCTATCCTTTCATCCATCCATCCATCCATCCATCCATCCATTCATCCATCCATTCCTCCATTCCTCCATCCATCCATCCATCCATCCATCCATCCATCACCTCCTTCTCCCTCCATCCTCAACCCTTCATCTGCTTAAACCTAAACCCATCCAGCCCTGACATAATCAGCATCTCCACACAGACACACACACAAACACTAACACACACACAGTTAATCCCTCCCAAATATTAGCTTTAAACAGCGTTTTACATTCAGATGTTTCAATCATTAATAATCAGTGAAATGATTTGCTTTTGTTTCTTTGATTCACGTCGAGCAGGAAACTCGTTTACTCAGCAGCTCCTCCTCCTCCTCTTCTTCTTCTTCTTCTTCTTCTTCTTCTTCTTCTTCTTCTTCTTCTTCTTCTCCTCTTCTTCTTCTTCTTCTTCTTCTTCTTCTTCTTCTCCTCTTCTTCTTCTTCTTCTTCTTCTTCTTCTTCTTCTTCTTCTTCTGCACACCAGCCGTCCAATCAGGAGCCGGTCGGAGCTGGAGGTTTGAGCCGTAAAATGAATTTATCACTAATATAAATATTTATATGTACAAACACATCTGTAAGTTCATGCAGCTGCATTCATAAGAAGTTGTGTAAGTGAACTGTACATTTAAAATAATAACTATTAATGAATTGTTGAAAATCTACAGTGGAAATAAGAGCCGATCAAAACCGTGACCGTGACTAAAATCTTTTAGTCACTTAATTAAAAAAGTTAATATTAAGATAAATAAATACACACAAGTGGACATTGATATGATACAAATCAAGAAGTGTGTGTGAATAAATAATGTGAGTGCTGCTGAAAGTCCAGAGAATCTCATTTTCTCCTGTTAAAACATTTACATGTGTAAACAGATGATTTATGTTTTAATGAGTCTCTTCACTCATTAAATCAACGCTGCAGCGAATTTCACTTTCTCTTGTTGTGCGTTTATTTATTCTCTGCTCACCACTTCCTGTCCGTCCTCGTGTGTACACTCACTCCTCCACACTCTGCTCAGGTTGTCGTCTCAATGAGAAGAGAAAACACACAACAACTACACTAGAGACATTTTGATTATCTTCCCCCTCGTTCTCCTCATCTGTGTGTGTGTGTGTGTGTGTGTTGAAACAGGTCCTTCCCCACTCCACAGTTGATTGATCTCTCTCTCACACACACACTGACACACACACTGACACACACACACACACACACACACACAGTTGCATAGTACTTTTACTATCCGGTGTAATTACAGAGTTACACACTCGTGTAAAAGTAGAAATGCAACAGTTGTGTAGGTTCATCGTCCCGACGCAGAATTAAAGACCAGGATTAAACAAAATTAGTCCAGTTAATATTTAACCTTCCCACACACACACACACACACACACACACACACACACACACACACACACACACACACACACACACACACACAGAGGAGGGAGTGGGCAGTGTGTTTTATGAACAGTCCTTGGCCTTGTCTGTTGAGACAGATAGGAAGAAGGTATCCCCCCCCCCACACACACGCACACACACACAAAACCCAATAAACCTTGGCCCTGACTGAGCTGATTGCAGCAGCAGACCCCCCCCCACACACACACACAATAAAGATCCAACACACGTCAAGTCATCTAAACAAGAAACTTCCACCTCACACAACATGTGTTACACAGAGTTTGAGTTGTAATTGCAGGTTTGAGTTAATTGTCGTGTGAATTATAGACACACATTTCTGAGCATATATTCAAACAACACAACAGAATGTGTAAGTAACACTTTAACTCACTGGATCTCCGCAGGTAGAAATGATCTCATCAGAACACTTACACATGAATCAACACAAAGAGCTGTTGTCATGTGAAGAAGGTATTTGAATGAGTGTGTAGTTTCAGACTGTTGTGTTAATAAATCCAGATTAGTTTGGAAATAACGTGTTTGTCTCACGGTGATGAGAAGGAAAGTGATCGTTAGTCGACTTTACAGCAAAGTTATAACGTTTCACAAAATACTGTTCCAGACAGCAGATGGAGAAATGTGCAGCATGTGTGTATGTGTGTGTCTGTGTGTGTGCGTGTGCGTGTGTGTAGGTGGATGTAAATGGAGCTCCTCTCACTGAGCTCCCAGATTATTGAACGACTCTAACATCGTCTTTAAATCACACAAATCATCATCATCTCCCTTCTGCTTGGTTTCATATCTGAAGTCAGAAGCAGTTTGGATGAAGTCACATGATTTACATGGATTATTATTATTATAATTACAGATCAGATCTGATCTTCTTTCTTATGAAGGCAGAGACAAGAGAGGGAGCAGTTGTCTCCTGGACTGACTGTGAAACATCCTGTTTCTATCAGGAGGTTTTTTCCTCACCCAGTAAATACTGAATATAATATCTCATATTACTCTGTAGCCCTGACATGGTTGTCAAGGAAACCTCCTCCACTCGCCACTCAGTGACTCCATCAGGTGATCATGTGATCATGTGATCATGTGACCATGTGATCATGTGATCATGTGATCACGCAGGTCTGAGACTGACTGTGTACAGACTGAGGCTGATATTGATATGTTAATGATCATTTATATCTTTGGATTCATGCAGAATAATGTTGCACACAACAAGTGAAGAATCCGAGGAGAACATTTGTCTCCAGTGAACTCAGATCTGTGACCTGCACGTGAGGAACATCTCCATCGAGGAGCAGAAACCTCTTTACTCAGTTTATCATCTCAAAGAACGAGAAATGAAACTTCTGTGAGTTCAAATGTGTGAATGTTCTCTCTGACTCACAGGCCACTCCCACATTAATATGTGTACGCATGGCGTTCAGAATTGTAGCGTTAAAGTGAAACCTTACGAAATACTACGTTTTATTGATATGACTCATCTCAGTGATGTAAATATGAATTATTAGATATTATTAAGTGTTCGCTGTTGGTTTGAGTCTGGAGGCGTGTTTGAGTTCCATCTGACAAACAGTCATCATCTGACCTGGAATCAGACAGAGGACCTATCAGAGACTCTGGATCAGGAGGGAGGAGGAGCATCAGGAGGGAGGAGGAGCATCAGGAGGGAGGAGGAGCATCAGGAGGGAAGAGGAGCATCAGGAGGGAGGGGCATCAGGAGGGAGGAGGAGCATCAGGAGGGAAGAGGAGCATCAGGAGGGAGGAGGAGCATCAGGAGGTTCTGCTGAGATCCGGCTTGTAGGATATAGTGCCGCGCACTAACACTGTTCAGGGTTCTCAACAGTGGCGGAGGGTTACACAAGGTGTTCAATGTGAGGCGTCTGGGAACGCACTTGATGCTGCTGTATTCTGGAGCTGAGGCACGCAATAAAGAAGTCATCTCATTACCTTCATTCCGGTCTCCAGTGGTTATAACAAACTATTACACGGCTGGTCCAGAGCTCCACGACGTTTCAGATAAAGACTCTGAAAAGAGACATGGACAGATTTAGAGGGTGAAGAAATCAAACTGGGGGAGTTTGTGAATAAATGCATCAGTGGTGGGGGGAGATGAGGGGGGCTGGTGTCATATACTGAGTATGGAGGGTGGAGGAGATGAGGGAGAGTCAGGGAGGGTGGAGGAGACGAGGGAGAGTCAGGGAGGCGGGAGGAGACACAGGACTCCTCGAGGGAGGAGGAGGGAGAGCACAGAATGGGGGGAGGTGCACGTGATGGAGAGACAGTTATTGCTTCAATAAGTTGAAGCTAACGCTGAGTGTGTATGTGTGTGGGTGTTTTTCTGGTATTGTGTGTGCGTGTATGTGTGGGAGTGGGGGGGAGAGTGAGGTCGAGGAGGAGAGCATCTCTACAGTCTGGGTCTTTGTGTGTGTGTGTGTGTGTGTGTGTGTGTGTGTGTGTGTTTGTGTGTTTGTGAGTGGGAGGTTGGCAGGGAGGGGCAGCATTGTTTTTCACCTCTCAAGGCCACAGACAATGCTGCAAGCTGCAGGATACACACACACACACACACACACACACACACACACACACACACACACACACACACACACACATACACACACACACACACACACACACACACACACGAGTGGATGAAGAAAATAGAAGAAACGTGGTTTTACAAATGGAGAAGAGGAGAAAATGTGATTAAGTTAGTGTGAGGAAGAGGAGCCTGGTGAGGTAGATGAGCCTGGTGAGGAAGAGGAGCCTGGTGAGGTAGATGAGCCTGGTGAGGAAGATGAGCCTGGTGAGGAAGAGGAGCCTGGTGAGGAAGATGAGCCTGGTGAGGAAGATGAGCCTGGTGAGGAAGAGGAGCCTGGTGAGGCAGATGAGCCTGGTGAGGAAGATGAGCCTGGTGAGGAAGAGGAGCCTGGTGAGGAAGATGAGCCTGGTGAGGAAGATGAGCCTGGTGAGGAAGAGGAGCCTGGTGAGGTAGATGAGCCTGGTGAGGAAGATGAGCCTGGTGAGGAAGAGGAGCCTGGTGAGGAAGATGAGCCTGGTGAGGAAGATGAGCCTGGTGAGGAAGAGGAGCCTGGTGAGGTAGATGAGCCTGGTGAGGAAGATGAGCCTGGTGAGGAAGATGAGCCTGGTGAGGAAGACTCTGAGAGAAGTCAGAAAACAACAAGGAGTTTGCGTCTGAATCTGTTTTCATTCGTATGTTTGTTAGCACGGTTACACAAAACCACTGAAGGATGTGATTCAGTGATTCTGTGATTTGGTGATTTGGTGATTTGGTGATTCGTAGCAGATCCAGATCAAATCTTGATCTAGTGAATTTAAATGTGGCTTCATAAAGAGACTGTTGCACGGGGGGGGGGGGGGGGGGATGGACTCTACTGCGTGATGTTGTAGTTTATATTTTTTCTGAGATTTATTATTTAGTTTATGAAACAGGTGTCGTGTTGGAATGTCTTGTTTTATTTAAAGCAAAGTACAATAATCCCTATAAAACAAGTAACAGCACAAAACCGTTGAATTAGAGAAGCTGGAAATCAAACCTTTTGCTTTATGACTCAAATTATTCATCATTTATTAAGATGGATCACTTGCTCAATGGACTAATCAGTAACTTGAATAATAGTTTCATCTCTGGTGAAGTGAGTTTAAGAACTATTTAGAGTTGAATAAATCCCAGAGCAAAGGATTGTGGGTGAAGACGCAGCTCTTCTTCACCTCCTCTCCTAGAAGAGAACAGGAGGCGTGTCTGGAGGCGGAGCTCTGACGATGTCTGATGTCAAACCATCAAACTCACTTTGATTCAAACGCTCCGTCACAAACGTCCTGTTGTCAGGAGGGGGGGGGGGGGGGGAACTGAGCCACTAACAGAATGATGATGAACGGAGAAACAAAGGAGGAGAGATGTCAGAGGAATCCACCGACCACTGATCAACCTCTGATCTATATACTGACGTAGAGTAAGCAGCACCATCCACTGCCTGTGGTTCATGATGTGTGGAGCTGCTCATGTTCTCTGAGGACGTGATGTGAACCTCGACTGCAACACAAACACAAAACCTCTCATGTGAGCTGCACGAAGTCGTGTTCAGGTTCTGCTGCTTCACACGGAGTCAGGGAGTTCACCTCAGACCAGAACCCTGCTCCCGGAAACTTGACCCAGATCTTCATCTGTAGCTCGGTTCACTTTACACAGTTGTTGAACACGTGTTGTACAAAACCAGAAATCTAGTGAATAGAAACTGTGATGTCATCCAGAGTCGTGTATCAAGGTCCCACAGATCAGGAGTCAGTACCAGCTGTCAATCAGGAGTCAGTCTCAGCTGTCAATCATCACGTCTCCGCCTGTTTCTATATCATCGAATAACTGATTCAAACCAAACGATCAGAAACACGACCTGAAACGACAGAAACATCTTTACAAACATTTATTTAACGTCTAATTTGGTTTATTCTTAGTTGGTCCATGTCCCATCTGCTAACATGAGGAAGAGGGGTTTATATACCGTGGGCAGCCAGGCAGGGGGCAAACAGTGTCGGTGTCTTTGTCCCCGTGGTCACTGACACATTGACGTTGAATCAATCTTTCCTTGAACACCTGAAATATTGAGCTGTCAAGGTTTTTTGTAATAATTGAGTGGAGCTGCTGAAGCTCTCTGGTTTGTCACAGGAGAACCAGAAGGTCTTTCACAAGAGGAGGAATCACAGAATCACAGAATCGCTTCCTCCAAGGACATGAGGCACCTGGGAAATTATTCAGATTTGACATCAGGGCCAGGGCTGAAGCCTTGAGACCAGAAGCACAGCCCCCACTAATGGTTACTTCAACCTTGAAGACAAATGAAAAGTTAATTTTTCTGATCAGTATTCAGCAGATATTTGAGTTTGCTCCTGACACAATAAAACCACAGATGACCTCACTCCTCAGGTTCTCTCCTCAGATCCACAACTCGTGAGCTCAGGAGACAGAATCTGTGGATCAGTAACGTGAGGAGTCGACTCTTCACAGAGCGTCGGTGAGGAGCAGCAGAGCTACAGAGTCCAGAGGAGCGTCGGCCATTATCCTGCGTTACAGAAGCTTCATTTACTCTGATTCAGATGCGTGTGACGCTGCCTGGTGGGAAGGACGTCACAGGACAGGAGACAAAGGGACAAGAAGCCAGAGGCAGAAAGTAGAAAAGGATTTTAATTGGAACAGAGTGGATCGACTCTCCAAAGACAAAAGAGAAAATAGTTGTAAATTATTGAGCTACAGGAAAACCAGGCAAAGTGTCTGTGACTCCAACCAAAGCAGATCCCTGCCCTCCCCGGTACATTAAAGTACATTACAGCAGATCACTGGCCTACATAGAGTTCAGCTCCCCATCAATCTTTCATGGCTTACTCCCAAAATATGGAGCAAACCTAATTTACCCATGAGTCGACACCCAGAGGAGGAAGCTGGTGTGTGTCTGTCTGCACGACGTCTGAGCCTTGGACTGAGCAGAGGAGAGG
>NC_070631.1:706713-734213 GCF_947347685.1 Pleuronectes platessa
TATCATGAAAGTGACAAACTGGTGACCAGATACTGACTTGATGTAGAAACTGTTTTGACCACAGCTGCTGATGAAGTCGTAGGATTTGTCCAGAGGCTCCTCGTTCAGGTAACTGGAGCTGTAGCTGGTCTCAGGGACCACCAGCACGTAGTCCTGCAGACACACAACATGTGACACACAACATGTGAAAGATCCGATCAGCAGCAAACAAAGACAAATACACAACAACTGTTTCAGTTGTCTCTGCACCAGTCGTCTTGATGCTGAATGAAAGTGTAGCAGAGAGAAGCAGGAGCACGAACCAGCCACAGGGTCTTTCCTTCAGGGATCTGCACGGTGATGAAGACCTCGTGGTCCGTCACGTCCAGGATGATCTGGTTCTCTGAGATCAGGACGTTCCTGCAGCCGTACGCGTGGGGACAGAAGGACGCGTTGGCCTGGCCTGAAGAGACAGGTCAACTTTATTTAGACGTTTGCTTTGTTTGACATTTCCTGAATTTCTTTTGCTCCAGATTTGTCTTTATCTCAAAGATCTTTAAACTTTTGTCATGTGTTTGTAGTTTTTGATTCACAGATTCATTCTCAGGACTTCTCGTGGACTCTGTCCCTGTGTGAGGTCACCTGTCCAGATCCGTCCCCGTTGATGTAGACCTGCACAGGATAGGTCGGGTGAGCGGCTGGTGATAGTGGAGGATGAAGACGTAACGTCCAGCGCGTGGACACGAGTCGAGAACACCGCGGCATTCTGGAGGAGCAGATCAAGACAAGTGGGAAATATCCAGGATAGAGAGGAGAGAGAATGAATGAGAAATATCCATAATTGTCTTTTTCAGCATTTGACTCAATTATTTTCAGTCTGGTGTTTAAGGGGCGTGGTTAATTAGCCACGCCCTAGTGGCTCGTTTAGCTCGTTCAGCCTCAATAATCTGATTGATTTAGGATCAAATTAATAAAAGGAATAACTCTGCACTCCGGCACTCGGTACCTGCAGAGAGTCCAGTCGGACGTGGTCGCTGCTGTCCACTCCGTGAGGAGGTCTGTCTCCTCCGGTCCAGGCCGGCTCGTCGCTCTGGTAGAGCGGCAGAGGAGGAGGAGCGGCGGCGGGCGAGGCCAGGACGGGCTCCTGCACGGAGGAGCTCTGTCCGTCCTTCAGCACCAGGGAGTCCGATGGCGTCTGGAAGCGTGAGGGGACGCAGGAGGAGCTGAGGCCAGAGCAGAGGGAGACCAGGAGTCAGAGATTTGATCCATGTTTTAATAAAGTCCAAACAGAGGGCGGGGGGGGGGGGGCTGTACCTGTCTGGTGAGAACTGCCCGTTGGTGCTGATGCAGTGAATCTTTGGGTCAACGAGCTCCATGGTGAACTGAGCTTTTAGGCACCAGGACGATCTTGTGCTGCAGGAGACACATGAGGTCCATCAACTCTAATTCAACAATAATCAATTAAATCAATACATTTAGTTATTCATCAAGAATTAGAGATTCTAAAATGAGACGTGGTTGCATTGGATTTCACGTCACTGTAAACAAAACTAAATAAAGCTTTTATCACGTACAGACACATGCACATGATAATCTTACGTTATGTGATGTAATATTATGTGGCTGCTCTCTAGAATCGTCATCTTATCGAGGTATATGAATTTAAAAATATGGTTCTTTAAACAGCTATATGAGCATTATCAACAATAAAGTGAGTTTAATGTATCAACAAATCTACATTATTGTAAATTTCATGGTGAAAAACAGACGTATTTTATTCTCTCAGTCTGAGAACACGTTTGAAGTGAGATCATCATCATCATGTGACCGTCGGGAGAGATCATGTGACCTGTGTCTCACCAGGAAGAAGCTGGCCCGGTCAGAGATGAGCTGGACCTCAGCATCCGTGGGAAGAGAGAAGACGGCCACTCGGTCCTGAGCATCGATGGCAACCACTCGACACAGGAAGCTGCACACAGACACACACATACACACACACACTGATTAAGACATGTTGACAGTCACAGTGAACTGGGAACCAGCTGAGTCCACACAAACCACAGACTCAGTAGAATCACTCCCACACACATGGTTATTACTTGTGTTATTTTTATTAAACCTATGGAATAAGCCTGTTGGGTCCTGACTCTAATCTAAAGTTACATGATAAATATATTTATGATATTTGATTATGTGAAGAACCAGTCTGTGTCAGACCTGGTGGAGGACCCTGAGGAGGTACCTGAACTTGCAGTGCAGCAGGGTGACACTGTGCTGCTGGGCTCTGGTCCCCGGTGCGTTCACCACCACGGTCACAGTCTGAGGAAGTTCTTCTTCACTGGAATACTCCACCAGCAGGACGTGGGCCCCCGGAGCCGGGAGGCGGCCCCGCAGCTCCACGCTGATCTGCAGCACAAAGCAAACACACACTCATTACACCTCTGCTCGGGTTGCATCAACCCTAACCCTCATCAACGTCCCGGTCACCCGCTCTCACATCATAGCCACTGCACACCGCCATGTCCGGGTGGCGAGGGGTCACCCGCTCAGTCGGGCAGGGGCGGGGCAGGTGGTTATCATTACGGCAGCTGGCCTCGGTACCGGAGATGGACGGGAAGGAGTCCAGGGAGAGATACCTGTACTGGAGACAGCTGGAGGGACAGAGAGGGAGACAGACAGGGAGAGAGAGACAGGGAGACAGACAGGGAGAGAGAGAGAGAGAGAGAGAGAGAGAGAGAAAGAGAGAGAGAGAGAGAGAGAGAGAGAGAGAGAGAGAGACAAGGAGAGAGACAGGGAGAGAGGGAGAGAGAGGGAGAGACAGGGAGAGAGGGAGAGAGAGGGAGACAGAGACAGAGAGACAGGGAGAGAGAGGGAGAGAGGGAGAGAAAGGGAGAGAGGGAGAGAGAGGGAGACAGAGAGACAGAGAGACAGGGAGAGAGAGAGAGAGACAGGGAGACAGAGACAGGCAGGGAGAGAGAGAGGGAGAGAGAGAGAGAGAGACAGAGACAGACAGGCAGGGAGAGAGAGAGAGAGAGAGACAGCAGGGAGACAGAAAGAGAGACAGGGAGACAGAGACAGACAGGGAGAGAGAGAGAGAGAGAGAGAGAGACAGGGAGAGAGAGGGAGAGACAGAGAGACAGACAGGCAGGGAGAGAGAGAGAGAGAGAGAGAGAGAGAGAGAGAGAGAGAGAGAGACAGGCAGGGAGAGAGAGAAAGAGAGACAGCAGGGAGGGAGACAGAAACAGATAGAGAGAGACAGGGAGAGAGGGAGGGAGACAGGGAGACAGACAGGGAGAGAGAGAGAGAGAGAGAGAGAGAGAGAGAGAGAGAGAGAGAGAGAGAGAGAGAGGCAGGTTAAAGTCACTGGTGTATTATTCAGAGTGTATCTATCTAAATAAAAGAGAATTATCCTGAAACAGTTTCTTAGATTAAAACTTGGTTCAGTCACACACAGACACACACACACACACACACACACACACACACACACACACACAAGTGAACATCGTGGGTCAAAGTTGATCAAAGTTAAACATGAGGCCTGATGTGGATTTGGTCGGGGGGGTAGTAAATGTTAAATCGACACATGAGTGTGTGTGTGTGTCCCTCCAGCAGCAGCTGAGCATCAACACACATGAAGTGTCTCTGTGTTGTGTGTTCTTACTTGTGGGCGGCGCCGTGGGCGGAGCTGTAGCTGCAGGGCTCTGTGACCTTGATCTGCAGGATGGGAGCTTCATAGTAGGCACTGGGCAGCAGGACCAAATAATCCTGAAGGTCAAACCGACACAAACACACACAGGTTCACTTCTGATTCCATCAACACAAAACATGACCAGGAATATACATGTGTGTGTGTGTGTGTGTGTGTGTGTGTGTGTGTGTGTGTGTGTGTGTGTGTGTGAGAGTGTGTGTGTGTGTGTGTGTGTGAGAGTGTGTCTGTGTGTGTGTGTGAGAGTGTGTGTGTGTGTGTCTGTGTGTGTCTGTGTGTGTGAGAGTCTCACCAGCAGGATGCCCTCGGCCTCTATCACCACAGTCCAGGTTCCCGGGTTCAGGACGAACGGTTCCACGAAGTTGTTCTGTGGGACGTTGAGGAACGAGGGTTCTGCACTCGGAGCGAAGACGATCTGCTTGGACTGTTCTGAACCTGCAAACACACACACACGTGTTCAGACTCACAACTGAGACACAATGAGACTGAGAAACACATGACAATCAGGCAACACAACAAATGAACAGCAGTCAAACTCTTTAAAAGACATTTCATTGAATAAACTAGACTCTTACAGGCTGACACAGAGACGAGGGATTCAACATTTCAGATACTGATGTGTCAGCTGTACTTAAATATATATATATATATTTAAGTTATATTAGTATATAAGAATAATCATTTTCATATGAGCGAACAAAAACACTGATTATCTGAGAAAGACTCATATCAGCAGATTATTGAGTCTTTACACTAAACTTAATACATTTATAATAACTACAATCAAACTGGATAGATCCACAGACAGGTCCAAGCTGTAGCTCTCCTGTGATTGGTCGGGACGTACCTCTGCGGTTCATCTGATAGGCTGTTATTTTACCACTGGAGGTGTCGCCCTCAGAGTTTAAATAGCGGAGGATGAAGCGAGTCAGATACACGTCGGCCTCGCTCACGTGAACCTGCAGCTTCACGGCCGTCTGCAGGGCGAGCGGGGGGGGCGAGGGGGGAGAGGGAGAAACCAGAGTGAGTCCTCCATCGTTAATTTGATCTGTGGCCCCGGAAGGTGAGAGGGGACGGGGCCGAGGGCCGAGGGACGAGGGACCGGAGACCAGAGACCAGAGACCAGATCAGAGGGCCGAGGGACCAGAGACCAGAGACCAGAGACCAGAGACCAGAGACCAGAGACCAGATCAGAGGGCCGAGGGACCAGAGACCAGAGCCCAGATCAGAGGGACCAGAGCCCAGAGACCAGAGACCAGAGACCAGAGCCCAGAGCCCAGAGACCAGAGACCAGATCAGAGGGCCGAGGGACCAGAGACCAGAGACCAGAGACCAGAGCCCAGAGCCCAGAGACCAGAGACCAGATCAGAGGGCCGAGGGACCAGAGACCAGAGACCAGAGCTGAGAGCCCAGAGCCCAGAGACCAGAGCCCAGATCAGAGGGACCAGAGACCAGAGACCAGAGACCAGAGCCGCCACCCACAGTCGTTCAAACCCGCCACCGCCATCAGAATAAGTCCCTGATGTCATGTGCTTGTGAAATAATGTAGTTGTACATCACCTTTGTGTGTGAACACAGTTTGTAACTGGAGAAATATATTGTGCATATGAAAATTATTTTTGAAATACTTTGTATGCATATAAAAAAGTTAAAAATTCATGTGTAAAAGAAGTTTTGTAGCTGTAAAAGTATGGCCCCTGAATATTATAATACTTTATATTTAAATACTTTATATTTGTACATAGTACACACTGAACATTAAAAACCTTATTTTACACACACACACACAAACGTTGATGTACATTAGAACAATATTTCACAAGCATTAATCATGAGTGAACCTAATTGGATCCTACAGAGCCCCCCCCCCCCCGTCTGAGGAAGAGAAGATGGAAGAGGTGGAGGAGAGAATGTTCCTCTTCCTTATGACCCTGGGGTTAGTGATGAAGATGAGGAAGAGGAGGAGCAGCACTCACAGTTACCACAGCGGTAGTTCCATCCGTCCTCTATCACCGACACCCGGCCCCGGACACCAGCCCCCCCCCGGCTGGCGTACCGCAGCACCACGTGGAAGAGGTCTGGAGAGCCCACCACCACCTGCACCAACACCTTGGACTGACGAGGGGCCAGCCAGCAAGGCAGCAGGAGGAAGAGGAGGAGGGAAGACGGGAGGTGGAGACGGCAAAGGAGGGGGGGAAGAGATTGAAGAAGAGGAGGTGTGAGGTATTCAGTAATCAAGAGAAGAAGAAGGGAGGAAACATACAAGGAGACGAGTGAAGGAAGGAGGAGAGTCGAGGAAACACAGGAAGAGAAACAGAACAAAATAAAAGAGCTTAGCACCATCACCTCCATCACCTTCATCATCTTCATCACATCCATCACCTTCATCACATCCATCACCTCCATCACCTTCATCACCTTCATCACATCCATCACCTTCATCACATCCATCACCTCCATCATCTTCATCATCTTCATCATCTTCATCACATCCATCACCTTCATCACATCCATCACCTTCATCACATCCATCACATCCATCACCTTCATCACCTTCATCATCTTCATCATCTTCATCACATCCATCACCTTCATCACATCCATCACATCCATCATCTTCATCATCTTCATCACATCCATCACCTCCATCACCTTCATCACCTTCATCACATCCATCACCTTCATCACATCCATCACCTCCATCATCTTCATCATCTTCATCATCTTCATCACATCCATCACCTTCATCACATCCATCACCTTCATCACATCCATCACATCCATCACCTTCATCACCTTCATCATCTTCATCACATCCATCACCTTCATCATCTTCATCATCTTCATCACATCCATCACATCCATCACCTTCATCATCTTTATCACATCCATCACCTTCATCACCTTCATCAGCTTCATCACATCCATCACCTTCATCATCTTCATCATCTTCATCACATCCATCACATCCATCACCTCCATTACCTTCATCATCTTCATCATCTTCATCACATCCATCACCTTCATCACCTCCATCACCTTCATCATCTTCATCATCTTCATCATCTTCATCACATCCATCACCTTCATCACATCCATCACCTTCATCACATCCATCACCTTCATCATCTTCATCACCTTCATCACATTAATCACCTTCATCATCTTCATCACATCCATCACCTTCATCACATCCATCACCTTCATCACATCCATCACCTTCATCATCTTCATCACATCCATCACCTTCATCACATCCATCACCTTCATCATCTTCATCATCTTCATCACATCCATCACCTTCATCACATCCATCACCTTCATCATCTTCATCACCTTCATCACATCCATCACCTTCATCATCTTCATCACATCCATCACCTTCATCACATCCATCACCTTCATCACATCCATCACCTTCATCATCTTCATCATCTTCATCACATTAATCACCTTCATCATCTTCATCACATCCATCACCTTCATCATCTTCATCACATCCATCACCTTCATCACATCCATCACCTTCATCACATCCATCACCTTCATCACATCCATCACCTTCATCATCTTCATCACATCCATCACCTTCATCACATCCATCACATCCATCACCTTCATCATCTTCATCATCTTCATCACATCCATCACCTCCATCACCTTCATCAACTTCATCAACTTCATCACATCCATCACCTCCATCACCTTCATCATCTTCATCATCTTCATCACATCCATCACATCCATCACCTTCATCACCTTCATCATCTTCATCATCTTCATCACATCCATCACCTCCATCACCTTCATCATCTTCATCAACTTCATCACATCCATCACATCCGTCACCTTCATCACCTTCATCACATCCATCACCTCCATCACCTTCATCATCTTCATCATCTTCATCACATCCATCACCTTCATCACATCCATCACCTTCATCACATCCATCACATCCATCACATCCATCACCTCCATCACCTTCATCATCTTCATCACCTTCATCACATCCATCACCTTCATCACATCCATCACATCCATCACCTTCATCATCTTCATCATATCCATCACATCCATCACATCCATCACATCCATCACCTTCATCATCTTCATCATCTTCATCACATCCATCACATCCATCACCTTCATCACCTTCACCATCATCACATCCATCACATCCATCACCTTCATCACCATCACCTTCATCACATCCATCACAAAGAAACGTGATTCTACCAAAGAGAAACATCTTGTCAACGTGCAGCCGAGCAGCGAGGAGTCGAGTTCATGCGGGGGGGGGGGGGGGGAGCCACAGTCACAGAAGTAAACACATCACAGAAATCTGCACATTTTAACATGAAGTGATGAAGACGAGTTCCTACCTGGATCGGTGTCATCTGAGCGTAGCCTCTCCAGCTGAAGCCCTTGAACTCCAGAGGGTTGTAGCCGAATCGCACCGGCCGGCCGTCCAGCGTGGTGCCCTCCTCGATCTCGAACCTCAGGTGGTGCAGGTCGGGGAAGTAGTGATCAGGACGAGGTCTGAGGGCAGAGGAACATCAACGTGAGGAACATCCATGTGAGGAACATCAACGTGAGGAACATCAACGTGAGGAACATCAACGTGAGGAACATCAACTTGAGGAGCATCAACGTGATGAACATCAACGTGAGGAACATCCACGTGAGGAACATCAACGTGATGAACATCAACGTGAGGAACATCAACGTGAGGAACATCCACGTGAGGAACATCAACGTGATGAACATCAACGTGAGGAACCTCAACGTGAGGAACATCAACGTGAGGAACATCCATGTGAGGAACATCAACGTGAGGAACATCAACGTGAGGAACATCAACGTGAGGAACATCCACGTGAGGAACATCCACGTGAGGAACATCAACGTGAGGAACATCAACATGAGGAACATCAACGTGAGGAACATCCATGTGAGGAACATCAACGTGAGGAACATCAACGTGAGGAACATCAACGTGAGGAACATCAACTTGAGGAGCATCAACGTGATGAACATCAACGTGAGGAACATCCACGTGAGGAACATCAACGTGATGAACATCAACGTGAGGAACATCAACGTGAGGAACATCCACGTGAGGAACATCAACGTGATGAACATCAACGTGAGGAACCTCAACGTGAGGAACATCAACGTGAGGAACATCAACGTGAGGAACATCAACGTGAGGAACATCAACGTGATGAACATCAACGTGATGAACATCAACGTGAGGAACATCAACGTGAGGAACATCAACGTGAGGAACATCAACGTGATGAACATCAACGTGATGAACATCAACGTGAGGAACATCAACGTGAGGAACATCAACGTGAGGAACATCAACGTGAGGAACATCAACGTGAGGAACATCAACGTGAGGAACATCAACAAGAGGAACATCAACGTGAGGAACATCAACGTGAGGAACATCCACGTGAGGAACATCAACGTGATGAACATCAACGTGAGGAACCTCAACGTGAGGAACATCAACGTGAGGAACATCAACGTGAGGAACATCAACGTGAGGAACATCAACGTGATGAACATCAACGTGATGAACATCAACGTGAGGAACATCAACGTGAGGAACATCAACGTGAGGAACATCAACGTGATGAACATCAACGTGAGGAACATCAACGTGAGGAACATCAACGTGAGGAACATCAACCTGAGGAACATCAACGTGATGAACATCAACGTGAGGAACATCAACGTGAGGAACATCAACGTGAGGAACATCCACGTGAGGAACATCAACGTGAGGAACATCCACGTGATGAACATCAACGTGAGGAACATCCACGTGAGGAACATCAACGTGAGGAACATCAACAAGAGGAACATCAACAAGAGGAACATCAACAAGAGGAACATCAACGTGAGGAACATCAACGTGAGGAACATCAACGTGATGAACATCAACGTGAGGAACATCCACGTGAGGAACATCAACAAGAGGAACATCAACGTGAGGAACATCAACGTGAGGAACATCAACGTGATGAACATCAACGTGAGGAACATCAACGTGATGAACATCAACGTGAGGAACATCAACAAGAGGAACATCAACGTGAGGAACATCAACGTGAGGAACATCAACGTGAGGAACATCAACAAGAGGAACATCAACGTGAGGAACATCAACGTGAGGAACATCAACTTGAGGAACATCAACGTGAGGAACATCAACGTGAGGAACATCCACGTGAGGAACATCAACAAGAGGAACATCAACGTGAGGAACATCAACGTGAGGAACATCAACGTGAGGAACATCCACGTGAGGAACATCAACGTGAGGAACATCAACAAGAGGAACATCAACGTGAGGAACATCAACGTGAGGAACATCAACGTGAGGAACATCAACGTGAGGAACATCAACGTGAGGAACATCAACAAGAGGAACATCAACGTGAGGAACATCAACGTGAGGAACATCAACGTGAGGAACATCAACGTGAGGAACATCAACGTGAGGAACATCAACGTGAGGAACATCAACGTGAGGAACATCAACGTGAGGAACATCAATGTGAGGAACATCCACGTGAGGAACATCCACGTGAGGAACATCCACGTGAGGAACATCCACGTGAGGAACATCAACGTGAGGAACATCCACGTGAGGAACATCAACGTGAGGAACATCAACATGAGGAACATCAACGTGAGGAACATCAACGTGAGGAACATCAACGTGAGGAACATCAACGTGAGGAACATCCACGTGAGGAACATCAACGTGAGGAACATCAACGTGAGGAACATCAACGTGAGGAACATCCACGTGAGGAACATCAACGTGAGGAACATCAACGTGAGGAACATCCACGTGAGGAACATCAACGTGAGGAACATCAACGTGAGGAACATCAACGTGAGGAACATCAACGTGAGGAACATCAACGTGAGGAACATCAACTTGAGGAACATCAACATGAGCTGAGAAGAACATCAGATCTTCTCAGTGAGCTGCTGCTGGACTCACAGGTTGCACTTGGCTCCCTCCACGTTGGGTCGGCAGCGACAGCGCCCGTTCCTCTCTCCACACGACTGACCTGCTGCCCCCCCGATGTCGCACTGGCATCCTAACACACACAGAGGAGGTGAACACGGGGTTAACCACCACGAGGGAGCAGCCACCAGCTCCTGCTCCCAGAGGAGAACTGGTCTTCTGGTTTGCTCAGATGAACCCACCCTGGCAGCCGAAGTAGCTCTTCTCCTGCAGGTTGTAGAAGCCGTCCTTGCAGGTGGAGCAGGTCCCACTGCAGGCGTTGGGTTTACAGTGACACTGACCGGTTTCCTGTCACACACCAGAACAGACACACACAGGAAACCTCAGACTCACACACTGAGACAACAACATCACACACATGAACCCAAACTGACCCTGAGTCACTTTAACCTCAGATTCCTAAATTCCTGATTATTGTCGTGATAACTTCATCACAACTTTTTCATATTCATTCATATTCAATAGAAACATGTCAGAACACAAACACACAATGAACTCACCTGTGCACACTCTGCCACTCCACTCAGGGTCCCTGCAGTGTGACACTCACAGTCTGCAGGACGAAGCACACACACATTAGTTCATCTGCAGTGAGTGTGTGTATGTGTGTGTGTGTCTCTGTGTGTGTGTCTGTGTGTGTGTCTGTGTGTGTGTGGAGTGTATCTTACTGGTGCATCCGTCAGCAGAGTTGTAGGACAGGCTCCAGTACAGAGGTTTGCACTGGTCGCAGGCTGGACCCTCCACATTGTGACGACACTCACACTGACCCTGAGGAAAACACACAAGTTGATTAATGCTGCGAAAAAACACAACTGACAGAAAACAACAGACATTTTGAATTTTTAAAGTTTATCTTTATTTCTGTATGAAACAGGAAGTCAGGGGGAAATCAAACCTGAAGAAATCATGTAATCAAAATGTCAATGAAGGTTTGATCAGTTTCCATTCAGGCGTCTTTATGAAACGTTGAACCACAGCTTCCATCACAGCTCTTTGGTTTGTGCTCCTCATGGTTTATGGATTCAATTTGATTTGTGAAATAATCAAAAGACAAAAGAAGAAACTCACGACCGGAGGCTGCACCACGTTCTGCACGGAGCCGGCAGGATGACACGTCCCAGCTTCAAGAACATCACACACCAAAATCAATACCACAATTATTATGATTCAAATAAACTAAGTTTGATTCAAGTGTGTGTCTGTGTGGGTCTGTGTGTGTGTGTGTGTGTGTGTGTGTGTGTGTGTGTGTGTGTGTGTGTGTGTGTGTGGGTCTGTGTGTGTGTGTGTGTGTGGTTACCCTGGCAGTTGGGGAAGCCGTAGGCTCCGTGTGCACAGCTGTCACACCTCAGTCCGTGCACGTTGGACAGACACACACACTGACCCGTCACCTGGTCACAGCTGGTGTAACGAGAGCCCTCTGCAGAGCACTGACAGGCTGCAGCACAGACACAGGGGGACATGTTGCTTCAGGACGCGGGGACAGGAGGACAGGAGGACAGGTGGACAGGTGGACAGGAGGACAGGTGGACAGGTGGACAGGAGGACAGGTGGACAGGAGGACAGGAGGACAGGTGGACAGGTGGACAGGTGGACAGGAGGACAGGAGGACAGGAGGACAGGTGGACAGGAGGACAGGTGGACAGGAGGACAGGTGGACAGGTGGACAGGTGGACAGGAGGACAGGTGGACAGGTGGACAGGAGGACAGGAGGACAGGAGGACAGGTGGACAGGAGGACAGGTGGACAGGAGGACAGCAGGAGGACAGGAGGACAGGTGGACAGGAGGACAGGAGGACAGGAGGACAGGAGGACAGGTGGACAGGAGGACAGGTGGACAGGTGGACAGGTGGACAGGAGGACAGGTGGACAGGAGGACACAGGGACACGGAGACAGAGGAGGACAGGAGGACAGGAGGACAGGAGGACAGGTGGACAGGTGGACAGGAGGACAGGTGGACAGGTGGACAGGAGGACAGGAGGACAGGAGGACAGGTGGACAGGAGGACAGGAGGACAGGTGGACAGGAGGACAGGTGGACAGGTGGACAGGTGGACAGGTGGACAGGAGGACAGGTGGACAGGAGGACAGGAGGACAGGTGGACAGGAGGACAGGTGGACAGGTGGACAGGAGGACAGGTGGACAGGAGGACAGGAGGACAGGTGGACAGGTGGACAGGTGGACAGGAGGACAGGAGGACAGGTGGACAGGTGGACAGGAGGACAGGAGGACAAGTGGACAGGTGGACAGGTGGACAGGTGGACAGGAGGACAGGAGGACAGGTGGACAGGAGGACAGGTGGACAGGAGGACACGGAGACAGAGGAGGACAGGAGGACAGGAGGACAGGAGGACAGGAGGACAGGTGGACAGGAGGACAGGAGGACAGGAGGACAGGTGGACAGGAGGACAGGTGGACAGGAGGACAGGAGGACAGGAGGACAGGAGGACACAGGGACACAGGGACACGGAGACAGATGAGGACTTACAGGTGCATGTTGGGAAACCGTAGAATCCAGGAGCACACTGCTGGCAGGCGGCGCCGCTGAACTCGGGTCGACAGTGACAGTGACCGGAGGAGGTGCAGCCGGCGTCCAGGGAGGTGCGGGGGTCACAGGTGCATTCTGGGAAAACGAGAGGCGAGACGTCGTCACAAAGTAAAATGAATAAAGTTCAATAAACTGTGTAATTGAGTAAATATTCTTATTCACAGCTTGTCAGTGTAAAATGTTCAGATCACAGGAAACTCAGTAAAGAACCTGGAGGTTGTTTTAAGATTTTCATGAATTTCAAGATTTGAATAAAATCTCCTTTTGGGGGGGGGGGGGGGGGGGCATTTTGGGCATCATACGCGTGCAGCTGTGACACCAGATGTGGCCACTCCGCCATCACCCCCCTCCCAGTCCAGTGAGACTCCTGCTCATGAGCTGCTGAAGGTTTTAAAGAATCATAAAGATTTAACGAGGCAGTTTAACACTTCATCAGCAGGCGGCTGAGGTCCAGTGTGACCGTGTGTGAGTCCAGATGTGTGAGTCCAGATGTGTGTGTGTGTGTGTGTGGTTGTGTGTGTGTGTGCACCTTGACAGTTGGGGTAGGAGTGGAATCCAGATCTGCACTGTTCACATCGAGGTCCCTGAAACTCTGGTTTACACAAACAGTGACCGGACGCATCACAGCCGTCAGGGAGAGAGCCGACCGGGCTGCAGCCACACACTGCAGGGGGGGGGGGGAGAGAGAGGGGGGAGAGGGAGAGAGAGGGAGGGGGGGGGGGGAGAGAGAGAGAGAGAGGGGGGGGGGGGGGGAGAGAGAGAGGGGGGGAGAGAGAAAGAGAGAGAATAATATTATCTTGTTATTTCTAGGCTGTATCTTATCTTTTGTAAAGCACTAACTTTGTCATATTGTTTAAACAAGTGTTGTGTAAATCATTCTTCAGTTGTTGTTGTTGTTGTTGTTGTTGTTGTTTACGTTGGCAGAGCGGGTAGTGGAAGTATCCTGGTGCACACTGGTCGCACTGGTTCCCCTCGAAACCACTCCGACACACACCGTGACCCGTCACCAAGTCACATGACCCCTCCAGACAGCCGTGACCTGAACACTGACAGGCTGAACACACACACACACACACACACACACACACACACAGACAAACACACAAACAGACACACACCAGTAAATAAATCAGTGTTTATCAGCATCAGGGACGGACTGGGGGTGTCAACATGGAACTATTTATACACTTGTTTGTGGAATGTTGTTTATGCAGGAGTGTGTGTGTGTGTGTGTGTGTGTGTGTGTGTGTGTGTGTGTGTGTGTTACTACTGGGTGGCAGGCGAACAGGATAAACAAACAGATAAATGAAGTGCCTGGAATTTCTGCCTGTTATTGTATTTGTATTTTTTGTTTGTGTGTGAGTTTGTGTGTGTGTGTGTGTGTGTGTGTGTGTGTGTGTGTGAGTCAAACAACTCGTAACACTCAACCACTGAAACAGCTGTAAACTCCAGTTTGGTGATTTGAACAAACTCCTCTTATGATTTAAATTCCTCGAGTAACATTTAATATAAAGTCATTTTATATATATTAACAGATCTAATGTGATTGGAGCATCACAGTCATCAGTCAACCAATCAAAACGCACGTGCACGTGTCCGACTCTCACCCTGACAGTTGAGTCCATGGAACCCCGGAGCGCACGTGTCACAGTGGTCACCGGTGAACCCGGGTTTGCAGACGCAGGTTCGAGTCCGGGGGTCGGGCCGGCAGGAGTTGTCCACGGTGCCGGCGGCGCTGCACTCACAGTCTGCACAACAACACAACAACACAACAACCAGGAGGAGGAGTCAGTCACCAGGAGAGAGACAAAGTGAGTTCTGTGCACATCGTGTGTTGTGTTGTTATCTTTTTAATTCCTTTGTGTTTATTTTATTACTGATGTTTATATTCCCACTATCCCCTTATCTTATCTTAGGTCTTTTACTTTGTAGTTTACTGCACTTAATTAACACTTAACGATGATGTCACAGGATAATCCCACAGGTTGTTGCCATGTTTTATCTGATCAGGTCACATGACCCTATCGAGGCTCTTACTGATGATCTCTCCGGCTGGTTTGGCTTCACCGTTGTTGTTGTTGTTGTTGGGATACGTGGGCGCGGCTGGTGGAGAGAGAGAGTCACGTTAGCAGGAATTCATTCACCAGGTGTTTCTTTAACTTTCTTTAACAGCAGCTGGTTGGAGGAGTTTCTCTCCCGGTGACTCACGGTAGCAGTCGGGGAAGTTCAGGAAGCCGGCGGCGCAGGAGTCACAGTTCTCTCCTCGGAAGTTCGGTTTGCAGAAGCAGCGACCGGTCAGATCCTCACAGGTTCCGTCTGTGAACTCCGAGCGACAGTCACAGGCTGCAGGAGGTGAGGAGGAGGAGGAGGTGAAGAGGAGGAGGAGACACAGTCAAACACATGTCCACGTCCACGGGACTGAGAGGATCTGACAGGGACTCACGTGAGCAGGCCAGGGGGGAGTCCATGGTGTGGTCAGCTGACCTGTAGTAGGTGGGGGTGCAGCGCTCACAGTTCACGCCGGTGGTGTGATGCTGCACAGAAACAGTTCAGTTCAGTGTTTAATGGATCAACTTTCTCAACGTGAGTGAAATGAGAACAACTCTGCAACATAACTCCAACCCAGACCCAGACCCAGACCCAGGCCCAGGTCCAGACCCAGACCCAGACCCAGACCCAGGTCCCGGTCCCGGTCCAAACCCAGACCCAGACCCAGACCCAGACCCAGACCCAGACCCAGCAGTGCTGCCCCCTGAGCAGGAACCTTTGTGGGCTACAGGTTCTTCTCAGAACTCAGTGAAGACCTTGTTCTCTGCATGGAAAAGAACAAACGCCTCCAGAGACTCCTGGTTATCAGGGAAGGTGTAGTCACCTGACAGTTGAGGCAGACTCCGCCCCCTCGGTGGTGTCCATGCACGTCCACGCTGCCTCTCCTCTGGTCGACCTCCGGGTCGTAGACACAGTCGAACGAGTGACGGTGACAGTTACAGGCTGAGAACAAAACACCAAGCAAGTGAGGATTGAGACACAGACAGCAGCTATAACACAAGATAGAATTAAATATGAAAAGACAAAGACGACAGAGGGACATTCAGCTGAGGGACATTCAGCTGAGGGACATTCAGCTGAGGGACAGGAGAGACAGGAACCTGGAGGATAACAGGAAACTCAAATCAGAGAGAAATCAACTCTGTCTGATGTGACACATGTAGATCATGTGAGGTCACGTCCGCTGCTCTAACCCTAATCCCACATCACACACAGAGGATCACATTCAGCAAACTGATCCACCAGTGGAACCAGTGAAACCAGAGAGTCTGTAATTAACACAACCTCACACGTGTTGAGGGGATTTTCACCACAAAGACTCAGGGTCTGTGGACTTCCTGTGGGAACGATGGTGAGCAGTGTTTTAGAGCGTGTTGATTAAAAGAGGAGCGGGGGGGGCACCGAGCTGACAACCAGTTTGATGTAGGACCCCCCCCCCCCCCCCAGGTCCTTTTAACTGAGGCCCCAGAGTCTCATCAGTTTATTGTTGAGTTAAAACCTATTTTTTGTTCTTTATTAATAAACTGAACATGTCACCTGTAGGTTTGAATTTAAATATGAATAAGAATGACTCGTCTGTCCTGCCACAGCGCCCCCTGGAGGTCGGCACTATGCATCAGGACCTGCGTGAACAGTGAATTCCACCTCCCACCTGTAGGGGGAGCCAGAGTGTAGCTGAGACAGTCTGTCACTGTGTTGCTTTAACGTTAATGAGACATATTGTGTTTTATTGGTCCCAGTTTGTGTCCCAGTCTCTTCCAGTAGCATCTGGTTTCTCTCTGTACGAACATATCTTCTACTTTTACAACCTCCCACTAACACATCACCATAAACTCTGTGTTCTCTGTAACCGCTGGTCTGAGAGCAGCTGTCTGACGCCACAGGATCAACTCCAGAGCTGAGTCGGGAATCACTCCCTGATCACTTTATAGTCCCTTTGTACAACCAAGCAATATATCCCATCATGCATTGCTCCCCTGGCCGAGCGACGAGAGGAGAGAGGGTCTGAGCTGTCAAACGTAAACAACTTTATTTCTACATTTAAAGAGGATCATTCAATATGTCATAAATTAAAAGTATTAATGTAAAATAAACATTTTCCACCAGCTGACGTTGTTTGTTTCTGATGAGCTCCCTGGTTCTCTATAAGGAAGACACTCAGTGGTAAAGTAATGACACAGCCCAGTGTCACTGATCATATGAATAAAGGTCGAGAATTAAACTTCATAACCTTCACGTCTCTCTTCAGTTAATCTGAGACCGGAGCCGGAGAGCTGCAGGATCAGGACACGTGCACAGATCCCAGAGCAGCCGTCACTCTTCACACAGAGTCACTGAAAACCTGATAAGAGTCTTTCCTGCTTATCTGCTGCTCAGCGCCCGGGAGGTGCCGGCTGAATAAACCAGCGCTCCTACTCCTGCCGCTCTGACAGAGCCGGGTGGGTTCCTCAGACCTGAACCACGAGGCAGCTTCTCTTTTTATTGGAATGAAACATTGATGTGTAGAGAGCAGTGAGTCAGACCCAGGATCAGCAGACCAGGTCCAGACAGAGGCAGCTCCGCCCCCACACACTTTACATCTGTCTTATTATTGTGTTTCTATCTTAATCTTAGTCTTAGTGAACAGAACTCCCCCCCCCCCCATCGTGTCTGTAGCTGCAGCTGAAGTGTGTGTAGTTGGTTTTCACGTTGACCTCTGACCCCTCGGCTTCTGTGTTCTCATGTTGTTAAATAAATCTGCAGCTTTGATATCACATGACAATCACATGTGGATATAAACCAGTGTGATGAAAACCAGTTCCACAGAGTCGCCGAGAAATCACAGAACTTTCAGGACACGATAATCCAATAACACAATGTGTGAGCACGAGGAGTTGTGTAGACAAAAAGCAAAGAGTGAAAATACTTATGTGTATTTTTATAAAAAAAAAAAACTGAATCAAAATGTAACAGCAGCTTTGTTTCTCTTCATCCACATTCCTCTGCAGGGATCAGTGCTTTAACCCTGTGTGTGTGTGTGTGTGTGTGTGTGTGTGTGTGTGTGTGTGTGTGTGTGTGTGTGTGTGTGTGTGTGTGTGCACTCACGTTCACACTCGTTGGCGCTGTAGGTCGTGGCTGGTTTCCACGGTAGCTGGCTGTACCCGGGGCAACACTGGCCACAAGACACACCACAGGTGTTGTGTTGACAGTCGCACAGTAACCTGTAAACAACAATTACACAATGAGAAATCACACTACACACACACACACACACACACCCCGTGAAGTGTATCCGTCTCAGACAGTTGTGTTTTGGGTAAAACATCATGTGAACTTTTCCCCAAAGTTCAAATTCCTCTTATCCTGATGGTGTCAGAAAGAAAGAAAGACAGACAGAAAGACAGACACACAGACAGAGAGACAGACAGACAGACAGAGAGACAGACAGACAGACACACAGACAGACAGACAGACAGAGAGACAGACAGACAGACACACAGACAGACAGACAGAGAGACAGACACACAGAGAGACAGGCAGAAAGACAGACAGAGAGACAGACAGACAGACAGACAGACACACAGACAGAGAGACAGACAGACAGACAGACAGACAGACCCGTGAGAGAGAGAAGTGAACAGAGGTGTAAATAGACTCCCTAACAAAGAAAGAGTTAATCTTCTCCTTCATCACTGACTGCTTCTCCCTGAGTTTAATGGGATTAGTGAGTAAACCTGCAGAGTTCGGCCAAAACACAGCGGGAGACAAGAGACAACCTGATGGAGGCTGGTGTCTCTGAGTCGTCCTCACCCGTCCACCAGAGACAAACACTGAGTCACAAGAGACAGATGAGATTCTCTGACTCTCCTTTGACTCCTTCAACCAAACTAGTGTCTGAGTAAATGTCAGCTGCTGAAACCTGAAGGACAGAAACACTGATCTGGATCCTGGAGGTCGCGGGGACGCACTTTGTCCTCTGAAGGACGGAGACAGCACGAGTTCCTTCTCGATTCAAGACACAAGATGGCGCTGGACACAACTCTGTGGGTTGACTTTCTGTAACTGGTACAGATAAGCACCAGGATGAAAAGAGAAACGTCCATGAAACTGTCTACGTACTTCCATGTGTCCACTAGAGGGCAGCGACCTGCTCCTGTCCTCCACTGTCCCTTTGCTACCGTCCAACTCACATATGGTTCTGGTCCAATCCCCTCCCAGCTGCTCTGCACTAACCAGGTGAGGTGACATCGTTCAGACGTCTGTAGTTTCTAACTCTTCAAAAAGTTCAACCATGTCGAGTCCTTCGGTCATTTTGCTTATTGTCTGCACTGCCCCCTAACAGCCTCCAGAGGTACTGCTCCGTCTCATCTGTTCATCTGTTTCCATGAGCTTTCAGAAGATGAGCACAAAAAGAAAGAGAAACGACAGAAGCTTCTGTCTGTTCCTGTCTGTTCCCGTCTGTTTCTGTCTGTTCCTGTCTGTTCCCGTCTGTTTCTGTCTGTTCCTGTCTGTTCCTGTCTGTCGAGCATCAATCAACCTGAAAACACCACGTTTTCAAACTGAAATGGCTCCAGAGGCGTTTTTTAAAGTGACTTGTTGGTGTGGACGTGACCTCAATCATCTGAGGTCATGTGGCTGACTGCACGGCTGTGTGTGTGTTTTGTGTGTGTGTGTGTGTGTGTTTGTGTGTGTGTGTGCGTTTCTTTGTTCTGGACCGTGCTGATAACACGTCTGTGAATTGTGTTTTAAAAGGTTGATTGTGTTCCAGCTTTCAACTTTTTTCACTATCACATCCATTCATTCACTGAATCACTCTCTCTCACACACACACACACACACACACACACACACACACACACACACACACACACACACACACACACACACACACACACACACACACACACACACACACACACACACACACACACACACACACACACACACACACACACACACACACTCCCTCGTGCATCCTCTCACTCTCTGGCTCCGTCCTTCTTTCCTTCCCTCGGCTGCACTGAAGCATTTGAGGAAACAAACTTTCAATGGAGCGTTTCCAACCAGATTCACTGTTTCCTGTTTGAACTATGATCCGTGGAGCTGCAGCTTCCTGACCAATCAACACTCAGTGAGAGCTCCTCTGAATTTCAGTTTCACATGCACCTAAAATCCAAAGTTGCACACAAACACACACACAGAATTATTTTCAGATCTCAGTTTTAAGAGGTGAATGTGTGTTTGAAGGACGTCTCCTTGTGGACGTGGGATCTGCTCTGACTCTGGACACAGACACCACAGTAACTCTCGTCTGTGTCTGTAGTCGGTCTGTGGTTGTTCCTGACTAGCGCCGGGCCTCATGCACGCTGTCAGGTGATGTTTAGATAAAACCTCCCGTCCTCCGGGTGTTTGATGGCTGTTTGTAATATCTCTGCAGTTACAGTCTGAAGACGTGTGTGTACTTTAACGTCAGCTCGCGTGTGTTCGCTCACACGCTCCCCCCCCCACCCCCCCAGATGTCATTTCCAACATACAAACCTTCTCTGTTATGAATATGATCTGATTTGAAAACACTGAAATGATATAAATCCTTCTTTCCTCAGGACAGATTCCCACAGTGAGCAGAGAACAATCTGCGTAACACAACTTTAAACTGATTCTACACAAACATCTTCCACAACCACAATCTGTGAAATTCCATCAGGTGTAAACGACCCTGAGGTATTTTAACGACTGTGACTGTGTGGTTCAGGTTTCATGAGCTGTGATTGAATGTGTCTCCTCAGTGTGAGAGCAGGTCCACGTTCACACTGTGTTTACTCTGCCAGGGAAATGAATGGTGCTTGAACAGAGTCGAACCAAACACACATGAATCAGGATCAGATCTGGTTTCACTCTGAAACCAGCTGACACACAATATACATGTAAATAATAAGGTCAGCTGACAAGAAGGTGTCGAGGATCAATGTACTAATAAAGTTTTCATGTAGGAAATCAAACACAGACTGAATGAGGAGAATGTTCAGACTCCATCGATGTGTCAGGATCAGAGCCCAGAGAGCAGGGGCCACATCTGGCTGAACAATTAGCCCAGCTGGTGTGTGTGTGTGTGTGTGTGTGTGTGTGTGTGTGTGTGTGTGTGTGTGTGTGTGTGTGTGTGTGTGTGTCACTGAGGTGTTGGAACAATAACTAAAGAGAAGGAGGAAGGACCCGTAGAGTCGGAGCCGAGCTGAGGGAGCCCTTCAGGAAACCGAGTCTCACTGTTTCACTTTCATTTCATTTTCAGAATCACAACTTATCGTTTCCAGCCTCGGCTCTTTAACCTTCTTAAGTTATAACACAAATTAAACTCATCAAACTACAGACGAGTCTCATTCAAACTGTTTCTCACCTCCACTGAGTCTGAGCTTGTAACTTGTGACTCATGCAGATATTTCACTTATAAAACTCTGATTAACCTCAATGGAAGAAGTCATTAGTCAGAGCTGGATCCTTCCAAACGATTTAAACTCTCAACACGTCTCTGCCTGGAAACTGGAATTCAAACAGTTCTACTTGTGAGGATTTAAACGTGTGGTTCAGGTATTTTAAACATTCAGAGAGTTATAGTTTCTGGTTTAACTCTTAAACTACCCACGTCACTTGACTCGTGAGATTAGTGTTATATATGTTATATGATATGTGTATTCATGTAATATATACAGTATAGAGTTGCTGTTCCGTGCATCAGGCCTGCAGGTGTCTGATTGATGGGAACTGGGGACGAGGAATTTCAAATGAGTCCCTCCTGGTCTCATCAGAGCTGCTCAGCCTGGTTCGTGTCAGAGAGAAGGAATGTGGAGCTGGACTCAGATCTGTCACATCCACCCTGGACTGTGGTGGACGTGGTTAAACACAGCAGGTGTGTTGTAGCAGCTCAGCTGACAGGAGGTCTGCTCCACTGAGGTCATCACGACCGAGAGAAACTCATCACACGCCTGAAAACACGGACTCTGGGTTTCTAACTTCTGTCTGTTTTCTGAGAGGCCAAAGTGAAAACACGTCAAACCTCCTCTCTCACAACACTAAAGAAAGAACCAACTTTCTGGATCCTCACCAGAAGGTAATGAGTTCTTCTCTGTCACAAGTCAAGTCCAGTTCCTGATCCGGCTCACAATCCAGCAGACAGAGGTGAAAACATAACCACCTTCCTCCCCAAAGCTACAGCAGCAAGGCCTGATGGGTAATGCAGTTCTCTTCAGACCTTGACCTATTAGAAATTAAGTTAAGTGACAAACGTTTAGACGATGGAGGAACTGATCCTTCTCCTCCAACGTGAGACATGAGATCAACTCCCTGACTCACATCTGAAAACAGTTGAGCTGTCAATCAAACACAGTTACAACGTCCTGCAGGATGTCGGGGGTCACGGGGTCACGCCTCCTGGGTCACGCCTCCAACAGCCAATCAGCCTCCGCTGTACATCACACCTCCGTCTACATCCCTCGTTCACTCCCAAAGTCCCAGATCACACGTGTGCAGCAACACGGTCTGTGTGTGTGTGTGTGTGTGTGTGTGTGTGTGTGTGTGTGTGTGTGTGTGTGTGTGTTGTGTGTGAGACATTGTGGATTTGAGAGAGTAATGACGTTTATTGTCAAGTTTTAACTGAAACCTCCAGGTACTGCAGCTACACACACTCTCTCTCTCTCTCTCTCTCTCTCTCTCAGACACACACACAAACTCACACACACACAGATTCTCTCACACATACACACACACCTGCTTATGTACCCATACAATCCACATATAGGACAGTCACAGACACACACACATATAATTAAAATAATCACACACTGCTCACTTCCACTCTTCATGAGAGACCTACACTTATCTGGAAGTTCTTTCTCACACACAGACACACACACACACACACAGACACACACATTTATAGAAGTTACATTAGAAACACCTCCCCCTGTTTCTTTCCTCCTCTGTCTGACACCAGCGTCTCGTTTTTCTTCCTTTCTCTTTGTCTGTGTTTAAATCAATTGTCCTCATGTTACTCTGCTCCCACAGGTTTGTCCCTCGTTCAGGTTTGTCCCCTGATTCCATGTCTTTGTTTCTCAGCAGACTCGTGTGTTGGACTGAATCCTGGATCCTCTCTGCAGGTACAGTGTGTTGTGGTGGAAGAGGCAGACGGCCACAGCCAAGAATAACCCAACCGCAAATAACAAGGATCCCAGCTCCAGGATAGGAATTTATAATGTGTGTGTTTGTGTGTGTGTGTGTGTGTGTGTGTGTGTGTGTGTGTGTGTGTGTGTGTGTGTGGATAGGCCTACTAATAACATAAATCATCTTTATCAGTTTAACGAGATCTGCTCTCATTATGACTCACTGCCTCACACACACACACAAATCAAGTCAAAACACAGTCAGTTAGCCACAAGTTTATGAATCATAACAGTAAAGTCTGATTCAGTGACTCTGTGTGTGTGTTTGTGTGTCTGTTTGTGTGTCTGTGTGTCTGTCTGTGTGTGTGTGTGTGTGTGTGTGTGTGTGTGTGTGTGTGTGTGTGTGTCTTGTGGAGGTCACCTACCTGTAGGGGTCACTGGGGTCCTGAGCGTTGCAGGACTCTGCGTGTCCGTTACACACACAGCGTCCTCCGATGCTGATGTCCTTGATGCTGTAGTAATACTGAACAACAACACATCCACATTTGCATAATTTTAGTTGAGGGATTATTTGACATTTTTGGAAACATAATAACTTCACATGAGAAGATTGATTCCACTTTCTTGCCTTTAGAGTAAATATGAACATGGAGACATGAAAGACTGGAAACCAGGAAACCAGTCATACGAGATCATTATCATATCAGTGATCATTAATCAATTTGATGATAATGATCAATGATCATTATCATATCAGTGATCATTAATCAATTTGATGATAATGATCAATGATCATTATCATATCACTGATCATTAATCAACTTGTGGCTTCTTGTAAAACACAGATGATGATTCTCTTACATCTGGTTATAAAGATTAAAATCTTGATGCTCAGATAAACACAGTAAATGTCATAATGCACCAAAGTATTAGAATCAGAATCTCTAAACACTCTTCTACATTAACGTGTTGTTTCTTTATTTCCTAATTATGTATTAGTTATGTATGTGGTGTCTAATGCTAAGCTAAGCTAAGCTCTTCCTGTTTCCAGCTCTGACACCAGCCCAGGGTCAGTCCTCAGATTCGAGTCTTAGCAGAAAAGGAATGAATGAATTTCTACAAACTTTCTGTTTAAGTAAAAAGATCTGATGATGTGAAATCAGATCTTCAACTCGATTCATTCACAAAACATGAGTTTGTTTGTTTCATTTCTCCAGTTGTAAAAGTTGTGTTCTTTGTTTTTAGATGAAATCAGGAGTAACCAATTTCCAATATCTCAAATAATGAATATAAATCCAGGAAATAAAAAACACATCAATAAAAAACGTGCAAATGATATAATAAAATAGAGTAAGCTGCAGTGCTCATGGTCTGAGGTGTCCCTCACCCTGCGGGTCACGGTGGGGTCACGGAGAGCTTTGCCCATCAGGTGACCCAGCAGCGTGTTGGTTCTCAGGAAGCGCAGCCGGATGTTGGTGGCCTTGGTGAACTCCCTCAGCACCGGGGAGTAGGAGAAGTTCATGGCGCCGGGACGGCCGTTCACCAAGGACACCACGACCTGAGGAGAGGGGGACGTTATCAGGGGACAGATGTGGAATGAGACACAGGACGACACAAACACACACAAACACACACAAACACACACACAATGAGGAATCCCACTCACCTCTCCGTTTTCCAGCGGGACGATCCGCGAGTACTCGGTGGTGCAGACGATGTCGTCATCATTGCTGATTCTCTCGATGGTTCTCTGTCCGAAACGTTCGATACAGTCTCTCTTAGAGGCTGTGCACACACACACAGACACACACAGACACACACACACACAGACAGACACACACACACACACACACACACACACAGAGAGAGAGAAAAGGTTCTAATTAGTTAACCACAGAACGTGAAAGGTGAAAACATCTTCTGCTGTGAAACTGTTTAATGATGCGTCTCTGAGTCATAATTAGAGGACGTCTGTAATTTGTTGAGGTCTGTGATCTGTTGAGGTCTGTGATCTGTTGAGGTCTGTGATTGGTGGAGATCCAACTTTCTTCTTTAAATACACGTCGGCTCCAACACACAATCATCAGCTGCTACTTCACACACTCTTTGTCGCTCTACACACAAGCTGTTGAAAACACAACTCTGATTCCAAAAACAACTCATTCAACAATCTACTTCTATTCAATGAAAACTTTATGTTTTTTAACTCACATATCACAGAATAACAGGGAGTTAATGGTGTCTAGGATTATCACCAGTGCAGTCTCACTCACATGAGGTCACTGTGACCTTTGACCTTCTCATTCCCTGAAGTCCAACATGAGAAATCATGTTCAAGAGCCAGAAACATGTTTCCACTTTTTCTGGGAGTCTCAGAGACCATTTGATTCTCTTGAGTCGTTAAGAAAACACGACGAGACAAGAAGAGTCACTGTGACCTTTGACCTTCCAAATCTAATCAGCTGATCCGTGCACTGAAGTTAACATTTGTACAAATTCTGAGGTGATTCCCTCGAGTTGTTCTTGAGAAATCGTGTTCACAAGAATGGGACCAGAGGCCGACATGAAACTTAACGCCTCCGGCCACCGGGTGGCGCCGGCGAGGAGACAAGTAAGACATCAGGACGTCCTCGATGTGAGAAGATAAGGGACCGGATGAGAAGACTTTAACTTTATGTTATACAAGTTCCTGTGTGATTGTGTGTGTGTGTGTGTGTGTGTGTGTGTGTGTGTGTGTGTGTGTGTGTGTCTGTGTGTGTGTGTCTGTGTGTGTGTGTGTGTGTGTGTGTGTGTGTGTGTGTGCTTGCAGTCTGAAAACAAGCTGTGTCGGCTTGAGAGCGACACACACACACACACACACACACACACACACACACACTCAGATGTTCTTCAAGCTGAGACCTGTTGATGGAGCATGCCTGGAATCTCCCTGCAGCCCACCTGGATTGACAGCTGCCACATTCAATCAGAGGGCAGCTCTATGATGTAATGATGTCCCGCCTCTGACCTGGCCAACAAACCAAGCAGCCAATCAGGCGGCTTCCCCCGGGGCGGCTGTTTCTCTCTGAGATGAGAGGGGGAATCAGACTGAGCCCTGGGGGAGGGGGGGGGGGGGTGATGCAGCTATGCTGATGGAATCTGACCTGGTGACCTCTGGAGTGTGTGTGTACAGTACAGGTACATGCACATGTATGTGCTTCTACTTACAGGCAAAGTACTGCCAGGGCTTGTAGGTCTGACCGAAGTCCACGGACCGCTCCAGAACCCAGAGGTCCGGCCGGGGGGAGTTGGCGAACTTGATCAGCACGTAGGCCACGTGGTAGAGCTGCAGGGAACATGAAGAAGAAGAAACAGCTTATTAAAAATCATCTTTACCTCGGTAGAGCTCAGAACTCCTCCAGCCTCCAACAGTTCACATGAAGATCCAGTTTTTATTCAACAGGAAATCAGAGAATCTCTCCTGACCCACAATGCATCTCTCCACCAGGTTCGGTGGTGAAGGTAAAACTTGAACCTCTCTGAAGAGTTTCTGACCGTTTCTGGGATTTAATGTGAATTTGAGAAAACACAAAAAAAACTAGAAGAAAAGTAAACTAAAGGATAAAGAGAGAAAGGAAAAGAAAGGAATTGGTTTGGGACAAGAAAAGGAAATTGAGGGGATGGAGGGAATTGAAAGAGGAAAAGAAAACAGAAAAGAAAGGAAATCAAATCATCTGCGTTCGAGGTGAAAACGGAAACGCGAGCCGTCGGTTTCTAATGAACCGATGGACCTGAGCAGCTGAGGCCTGAACCCGATCCTCTCTGATCCGTCCGGTCACGAGTCCGAGGAGCTCCTGAACCTGATGAGACACAGCTGCTCCTGCATCACATCATCGTCTCTCTCACTTCTCTCTCGCTTGTCATCCCTCGTTCATTTCCTGAAAGATGTGGAACTGGTTACAGACGGATGACAAGCTGCTCTCAAGGGCCGAGGGGGGGGGGGGGGAGAACAGCTCTTCTGTTTTAAAACTGCAGCTAAAACACAACTCACT
>NC_070631.1:740689-768189 GCF_947347685.1 Pleuronectes platessa
ATGAAGAAGGTAGACGGGGGGGGGGGGGGTAAAGAAGTGGAACATTAGAACAAACGATTCCACCACAAACATTAAAACTAATCTAACAGTGATTTAAAGTGCGTCAGTAAAATCAGCTCATTATTCATTTTGCCTCTAACACAACTTTAAACAAACTGCACACTTCAAACAAGCAAATAAAGCAGCTCCCCCCCCCCCCCCCAACGTAAAGAAACCTCAGCTCATTGGATCAACTCACGCTTCAGAGTGGGTGATGTCATCCAAAGTGGCCGAGGCGGACAGATATCTGAAGACACAACAGCAGGGTCATGACACAGGGGACAGACACACACTCACAGGACAGTAGAGATCACACTGTGCAGCTGGAGACGGGATCTTTACTGTTTAACTCACTGGGGACGGTTTGAACAACATTATGATAAAATCATAGACCAGGGAACAGCTGATGATTCCTGAGGACTCACAAACATACACGTGTCTTTGTGAGGACACTCATGGTCTAGAGTCTAGACCCTAACCCATAACCAGCTGAGGCCTAACCGTAAACCTCCCTGAACCTAGAGCCAAGTCCTAACCCTGGACCGGTCCATTACAGGTGGGACAGAAAGTGAGGACGGGACTAAATGTCCTCACTCTGTAGGTGGGTGGCAGAACGTGGTCCTCACAAAGAGATCTGTACAAGTACACACAAACACACACAGAAGGAACTGCATTTCATTTTTGATTGTACACTGGAGCATGGAACAAAGATAATAATGACATTAAAAAGTATTGAATAGTCTTCATGCACTCAGACACACACACAGTCCTGCCTGGACAGTGTCTAGGAAGAGAGCGTTAGTGTGTTTGTGTTCCTGAGAACGCACAAGGCTGACAGGAGACCTCCCTTCATCTGGAGGAGGCATCGAACCACCGGACTCTGAGTGACAGCAGCTGAGACGTGTGGTCTCTGGATCCAGATGAGACACATGGGGACGCCTCAGGAGACGGCTCTCGTCTCAGACCTCACACAAGGCTGGTGTCTGTCTCCAGACTGACACCAGGACAAGGCTGCTTACTGTACAGCACAGTGACTACACACACACACACACACTCTGTCCATACAGCACTGTGACTGCTGTGTGTCTCACAGCACAAATACACAACAACTCAAACAGTGTTTTTCTCTTTCACTTCTGGAGGCTTGTATGTGGACGCGTTTCTTTTTTCTGATCTAAACGTTTTGAGTGATGTGTGTAGAAAAGGTGGTGAGATCTATTCTATTAAATTCTGAAATCATATCTCCCCTAATATTCTTCATATATCATGTTGAGACTGAAAACAAAGCACAGCAGCATTAAAACATTGAAGGCAGACGTGGAGTGATTGGTTTTCCATCTCAAAGTCTTTGTGTCTCCAGCGTTTTCATAATTCATAACCCATTTCTCTCTGTGGACATCACGTGTCCTATGACTAAGCAGAACCTTGTCTCTCTCTCTCTTCCCCTCCCTCCAACTCGCCCTCACATTCCTCTCCTCCTTGTTCCTGCAGCAGCAGGTCTGGTGTGTGTGTGTGTGTGTGGGTGAGCGGCACAAACACACACCTTCCTGTGCTGTGTGTAGCATTGTGTGTGTGTGTTGTTCTTAACAACAATCATGTCCTGCTGCTCTATGTGGATATTACAGAGGTCACGATTCTACAAATACACAATTTGATTTGATATATTTTTAGCACTGATGTTTCTGCAATCGTTACTGTTAAATAAAACTTTAAATCAAGTCACAGATATGTGACTCTTATGTGATTGGTCGAGCCCGTGTATGGGCGGGAACATGACGTCATAGCGCAATGATCACAACTGCACACACTGACTGCAGATGACGTCATCACCACCAGATGGCAGCGTTTGTATCCGTTAACTTCCTGTTTTTCAACATGAGAAACTATAGTTGTATTCCATCTTTATTTCTGGTCTCTGGTCTGAACAGGTTTTAACTTTGAACACAAACTGAGACTCTTTGTGTGAATCTTAGAAAACGTGTGTTTAAAGCTGCAGGGAAGCGCTGTCCATCTTTATGTGTAGTCGAGGATTAACACACTGATGTGTGAGCATATATGTACATGTAGAATAAATATGACAAACCAGTGCAGCTGATGTGGTTTGTGAAGACGTGTGTGTGTTAAGGTGGAGACCAGTGCGCTGTCAGAGTCACTCTGTGATCTTTCCAATCCAGTTCATTCTCCAGCCAGGTGGAAGACTCCATGAGCACCAGACCTCCCAGCAGCTTCGTCTCATGGAAACCAGCAGAAAACCCACAGATTCAGTTCCTCTATGACAACATCTCCCTGAGGAAACTGAAGGTCAGACACACGTCTCGTTATGGAGCTCATGAGTTCTGTTCAGATGGAGTTCATACGTGGACCACGAGCTTCACCTTTACCTACATCTGTGGGGAGACATGTCCCAGAGATGATTCATAACCAGCACACAAACACTAATAACAAATGTTGGTGAGTCACTGCCTCCTTTACGGTCAACATCCGGCCTCAGCCACTCCACAGATCATTCCCTCCTCCCTCGGGCCCTGACGTCATGTGCAAACATTACCAGTAAGTGGCTTATTGATCCGCTGGTCGATTTCTGCTCTCAGGGTAAAATAACCTCCACTTCCTGATGGCTGCCAGATGAGGATTAGAACCAAATCAAACCGTACATTTGAGCTCTATCCCCTCAGCTTGAACACAAACGTGCTCAATGAGGCAAGTTGAAGATGTAATATCAGGTTGCTGATATGAAGAGACAATTGTAAAACTTTCCATGTATTCTTTTTAATATAAGATCTAGGGCACGTGTAACAGATCTGAGGGGAGATCAGAGTCCCAGCATTACTGACACTTCCCCAGAATTCAACAACTGAAGACAAGGTGAGGTAGTTGAATTCAGATGAACCCTGGAACCTACAGGTTCTCTCTCAACCTCCGACCAGACACGGAGTCAAACACAGAGGTCGGCCCGAGCAGCGTTCTCAAACATGGTGAGGAGGTGAGAACAGTGAGAGACCGAGGACGAGCGTGAGAGAGCAAACAGCAGAAGCCCCGATCGGGCTGAGAGCTGAGAGCAGAGCGAGGACTCACAGAACCAAACGGGTCAGGCTCTCATTTCTCAGAGGTTCTCACGCAGCTAGAAACACGAGGGCGTTCTGCAGCCTCCTCCCCCCCCCCCCCCGGTCGGAGCAGCCCGGCTCCGTTAGCTGATCATGAACTCAATTATAATCATCATCTGAATAACGTCCATAATGATCTGGATTCATGTGCAGGCTGTAAGTCATCAGGTTGTGTCCTGGTTATTGATCGAGATTCCTCAATTCAAGATGTCCGTCAGTCATAATGTTTTGCAAGTGAGCTGCTGAGGTGATCAATAATCAAACCTGTAAATCTATTTTCATGATCCTGTTTAAATCGATTTCAAATGAAAAATATAACGGCTGAAAAATTCATTATTTTTGGACTAGAACTAAATGAGCATAGAAAACATGTCAGAGTTGTAAATTAACTTTCACAGTTGAACAAACCACAGCCAGTCTTCATCCTTATGAATTATTATCTTTAATGAGACTCTGAGCTCAGACTCCCACAGCCCCTTGATAATGATTATAATATTAAGGATTTTATGTTGGATAAAATGACAAACTGCTCGTCTCCTTGCCTCATCACCCACTGACTCCAGTAACCAAGGACCAGTAAACTGGGACATTTTGATTGAGAGAAAACACCCGTTGAAAAACGAGTAAAACACGAGCTCCTCCAGAAGCTGCTCGATATCTGCTCCTTACACCAAACCTGGATTCTTCCTGAGCTGCTTGAGAACATTCAAACTGTTTAAGAAGAAAAACAACAAGCGTCTGTCTAAGAGCCAGATGAGCTGTGAGGAGTACGTACGCGTTGGAGGTCTGCACGTCCTGCCAGCCCTTGCTGAGGTTCTGTTTGAGCTCGTTGAGCGGGCTGAGGCCCAGCTTCCTCTTCAGCTCGGCCGCGTGTCTCTCTTTGGCTGATAGGACCTGACGCAGGGTGTTGATCTCCTCCTCCACCTGGAACACACCAGAGACAGAGGCTGGAGTCAGAAGCTCTTCCTGGAGCTTCAGCTCTTTAGCAGAAAGATGTTGATTCATGATACTCGTGATCCTTCACTGCAGAATCGGATCCAACTCATCTTTCTGCTCTGACTCGTGTTTGCAAATGTCTTCAGTCTTGCTGCTCTACAGAGAAACTGGATCAACGCCTGAGAGCCAAGCTTACATCAACATCCCATAATGTACGTTAGTGTTTGTAGTGAAGACTTGAAATTTAAAATCACGTGTAAACTGTATTTGATGAAGAATAGAAGTTGAGTTATTTAAAAAAAACATGTTCACTTAGGTCACAGTGACATTTGACCTAAATCTAAACCATAGATTATTGAGTGTAGGTTGAAATGAAAACAGAAATATGGATATGATGACACATCCGTGAATCAGATGTCAACAATGAGGGTTCCCCCACAACAGAACTTCCGGGTCAAAGAAATCCTACAATTTTAATATCAAACCAAGTTCGGCCCATGACCCGTTTCCTATGTTTGATCTGAGCAAAAAGTCCAAACTACGAACTTTTGGTTTCAGATAAATGAAAAACAAAATGGCTTGTTTTTTATTTTCAGATTTTGGTTTTCTAATTGAACATGAAAAGAAGGTAACATGTAAACACCTGGTGGTGTTGCAGGGGCCGGTTCTTACCCTGGTGAGCTCAGTGCGGAGCTCCTCCGCCTCCTCCTCCGTCAGGCCGGGTGGAAGAGGGTTGAGCGGAGTGGCCACCGCGCCCTCCACCACCACCACGTCCGACTGAGCCTCTGCGTGATCCACACCCAGGCCCTTGTTAGGAGAGTTCAGGTTGATATCTGAGAGGCGTGGGGGGGAGACAGGACACGTTAATGAAAGAGTGAAATGAAGCAGAGGGACGAGCAGATTCACATTCACACCAGAGGAAGTGTTAGAGACCCAGAGGGGCTCAGTCTCCATTTCAGTGACAGTGCCAGGAAGAGGCCAGTGTGGCCAGCAGGAGGTATCAGACAGGAAGAGACTCCAACAGCTAACAGAGCCAAGACCTGAAAGGCCTGAGTGACCTAACATCCAGGGATTGGAAATGAGATTTTATTGATGCATTTCCAGATCAAATTTCTGATTTGGGGGGGGGGGGGAATTAGGCCTAAACAAGAGATCAGTGCAACAGTTCTGATTCATCGGAAACATGAGCTGTTTTCAGACATGAACTCCAGAAGCAGCAGCTTGTACCTGACATGTTGTGTAGTCAGTGTTTGTGTAGCAGCAGCAGGTTGTCGTGTCCGACTCGTTCAAACAGGAACATGTGGGAACATCCAGGCGAGGGGCGGAGCCTGTAGAGCGAGGGGCGGAGCCTGTAGAGCAGCAGGAGGCCGGACATGACGTATAAACTCTACTGTGGAAAGATCAGTGTTGTTGTTTACATCTCATCCACACCGGAGTCGACCCTCATCACCAGAAGATCTGGAATCTCCTCGTGTTTCCAAGTTGACGTCTTCTACCCCAATGTACTGGTCATTTATGGTTCTCACATTCAGCCCCTTCAGGACAATGTCCAGACTTCAGTTCACGTCTGAATCAGCTTCACTTTACAAACAGCACTCGCATCATCTTTCTTCAGGACGACATCTTGGGAGAACTTTCCAGAAGTGAAGATTCATGAATTTAAAGTCCCGACCTGTCGGCCTCCGTGACAAATGGAAACTGGTTCTAGATTTCCATCGCGATCAAGATATCATTCTGGAAAGAAATTCAACTTTCACTTTCTACTAAAAAAGATACACTGACATAAACTAGAGATATGAAATAGGAATAGGATTAAACATCTTAAAGAACAAAACACACATGGATCCAACAAAAGGCATTTATATATGAAATGTACAGAGAGCTCAGGCAGCAGAACTGGTTGTGACTCGGTCCAGTAGGTTCTGGTGGGAACACAACCCACACTTCAGCCGTGGAGGCGATTATCAGAAGTGAGTGAGTCTCAGTGTTTTTCAGCTCAAGCTTTTCCAGGATTAACAACCAGGATTTAAATCAATTATAGTCCAGTAAACAAACATTTTGTGAAACCTAACTCAAGCCTCTCATTGCTCATGAACACAACAACTTCCACAACAGTGAACAGAATTATTCCACCTCACTTCAGGCATTTTGATTGATTGATTGATTGATTGAATATTTTATTTAGACCTCGGAAAACACATTGAGGGATAAGACCCTCATTTTCAATGGTGCCGAGGGTACAATAAAGAGTTGATACATAGAAGAGTTAATACATTGAATAAATAAGAATGAAATAAATATGCATATATATATACAGTAATACAAGGTATAAAACAATTCGTCAGTATAAAATAATATGGCCAAGTCAACTAGTAGTTACAATCAATGCAGGAGAAGTCAGCTGTACATGAGACCAGACTTGAGAACTCCGTCAATGAGACAAATGAGGACAACTTTAAAGATTTTTGGACCTCATTCCAAATGTATGGTGCTTTAAAACAGAAGGCTGTCTTCCCCAAGTTAGACTTAACACGCGGCAGATATAGTGAAAGCCAGCTCTGGGAGCGGGTATTGTGGGTACTACAGTTCCAGCTGATGAGAGAGGAGAGATAGACTGGCAGTAGCCCAATGAAATTTTAAACCTGAAGCATGTATAAGCTACACTGAGTTCCACACCACTCTGCTACAGACACACACACGTCAGCAGCTGATAATCTGAGAGACTCAGGTTATCAGGATCACCAGGCAGCGCTGGTGAGTTTCGGTTTACATCCGGATTCACGCTGGTGACGACTCCACCCTGAAGGTGTATTGATTCAGAGTGGGACCAGCCCTCAAACACAACAGCAGCTGAGGCCAGACGGCTCGTAAAGAGAACAGAAAGAAAGAATAATAACGAGGCTCGGGTACAGTTTATGTAGTTTATGTTTCCACGTCTCCTTCAGACATTTCCTACACTTCCCAGAATGCCCCCTGACAACATCCTATCAGTCCAAGCTCTGCTTCTTCTAATCAAACATTAGCTGCACATGGAAGTTGAAGGTAGTTCCTCTGACCTCAGCCAGTCGTCTAACCAGTCTGCAAACACCGAGGCCACACCCCTCAAATCACCACCTTGCTGCTGCAAAGCATTCTGGGCTATTTCATAATCAAACACAGGAAGACTAAACATTTATAACCACATGGACCCTGAAAACCAAACACACATGACAGACACCTGTCACTATTATTAACAATCACTCAGGTGTCATGTGATACTGTACGAAGCAGGAAGAGGCAGCAGCTCGGCCAAATATGGTCCTCCTGTGTCTCACAGCATCGTTTAGGAAGCGGCGGTGAACAGACGTTCACTCCAGTTTGTCGTCAAGATGAATTTTATCACTTCCTAAAAGCCGGTCCTTCTCAGACACAGGAAGCCGTGGACATGTGACCTATCTGTGATGACCACTCAGTATTACAGAGAACAGGATGCAGCCCTAAGTGTCTCATTAGTCCATCTCCAGAGGGATTCTGCTGAGTAATGCTCCCAAGACACCGCAGCTCCAACTAATGTGAGCTCGTGTTAGTTCAGTTCATACAAAGTTGTTTTTGAGAAGAGCAGATTCAGATTTTATACATTTTAGAGGCTGCAGCCTGTGAACGGATCCTGTCTCATTTAGCTTCAGTCGTACACTGAAGACTGGACGTGTCCCTGACGTGTCCCTGACGTGTTCTGTATGTTAGAACTAATGTCTGAGTCAGTGTCTCTGGACATGTTCTGGATCTTCTCCTGCAGCCTCCTGGTAACATGTGTGTAACATGTCAGAGTGAGTCCATGTGAGGAACCAGCAGGACAATGTGTGGAAGCTTCTGTGAGCGTGTGGACGTGTTGATGAGGTTTCTAACACGTGACGTGAAACTGGAAGAACAAACATCTCAGGATGAAGAAGAGGAGCCGGACACGTAGAAGACGAAGACGTCAACTTGGAAACACAAGGAGATTCCAGATCTTCTGGTGATGAGGGTTGACTCCGGTGTGGATGAGCTGTAAACAACAACACTGATCTTTCCACAGCAGAGTTTATACGTTATGTCCCGCCTCCTGCTGCTCTACAGGCTCCGCCTCCTGCTGCTCTACAGGCTCCGCCCCTCGCCTGGATGTCCCCCACAGGTTCCTGTTTGAACGAGTCGGACCCAACAACCTGCTGCTGCTTCACAGACACTCACTACAGGACATGTCCAGTCAATACAATCCGGAGCTCATGTTTCAGACTCTGATAATAAAACTGACATGAGACAGAGCTGAGGACATTTACCTTTGATAATGTCCACATCCTAACATGAAAGAGCTGGGGACACATGAAGCTGGAGACATTTATCTTTGATAATGTCCACAAGCTGAGGACACATGAGAGCTGAGGACACATGAAGCTCGAAGCTGAGGACACATGAAGCTGAGGACACATGAAGCTGAGGACACATGAAGCTGAGGACACATGACGCTGAGGACACATGAAGCTGAGGACACATGAAGCTGAGGACACATGACGCTGGAGACATTTATCTTTGATAATGTCCACAAGCTGAGGACACATGAAGCTGAAGACACATGAAGCTGAGGACACATGACGCTGAGGGAAGGAGGAGACATTTATCGCAGCTGTTTACGTGTCTTCAGCGCTAAGCTAGCCTACACATGCTAAGCTAACAGTTCACGTTACCTTGACTCGCGGGATCCATGACGAGATGTGACGTAGTTCGTGGCGTCAGGAGTCAAACTGGTGTAAACGGTGCGGAACTGGAACAACGGGACTTTTATTCCGGGTCTCAGCTTCACTGGATCCAGAACAGACAGCGACGACGACGGAACCACAGAAGAAGAAGAGCAGAGTGGCCAGCCAGCCACATCCGGTCCGGGGTTTCAAAATAAAAGCTGCGACTCATCCTTCAGCTGCCGGGTCAGAAGAGGGATTGCGTCACAGCGGCGCGACGAAACCGCCCCAGTGCGACAACAACATTTAAGTTTATACATTTATCTAGACTCCTCATTGGATGAGAATCATCAGGTTTACTAGATTCATGAAAGAAATTTCTTATGGATTCATTATATTATCTTGACGCTGACATGTTTTCAAACTGGAGAGAAACAATATTAACATGTAAATCCACTTTGTGTGTAGTGATCATATGTGTGTAGTTCAGTGGGTGTGAAAAAAAGCATCTAGCTATAGTGACGTAATATTTCATCTACAGGGATGTTCAGTTCACAAGAGTTTTTATATTCACTCAAGTTAAACATATCACCTACATACGGATGTGTGTTAAATGTCAGTACTCAACGGAGCAGCTGACTCATCCATGTTTAAAACACAGTGGACATGTTGGGCCGATGATGCCCCCCCCCCCATCCACGGTGGAGCCGTCGTTTCCGGGACATTTCAGAATGTCAAATAAACTGGGTGTAGTCTTTTTATGCTTTTATTATGAAAATGTTTCTAATCCAGACAGGAAGTTCTGTTCCTAGCTTCTCATGCATGCCTTTTCTGGCGCGCTGAAGTGACGTCACAGAGTGTGTATAATGTGGCTTCTTTATCGTTTTGTTGATTTTATATAACTATGTCAGTTATATTGATTCATCAGTCAACTAATCTATAAATTAGATTTTTGTATTCATTGTTACATATTTTATTTTAAAGCAAAGTTTACATAAAGTTATATTTCTTCCAATATTAATATTTTCTAGTTTTCTGACAGGAAGTCTTTTTGGGTTCTTTAAGATTTGGACAAAACAAATCAAATGAGTCTTGTTTGGAAATGTTTTGTTTTAATTATTCTATAAGTCTTCATACCTTGAATAATAAATAGTCAAAAAGAATATTATGCAAATAATAATATAATATCTTATCCAGGTTTTCTATGTCACGTCTCAGATTTGGAATGACTCAAACAGCTGACCCAGAGACACTAACAAAAAATAAATGAACAGTGACAATAATTTGTTGTAACATAAGCGGTGACATTACAAACCAATTCTGTCATGTAAATTCAAACAGTTATTACATGTGACTTCAGGTGAACAAAATCTGATTTATTTCATCTCTTCTTGTATCAAATAAAACCAGAATCTATGTCCTGCATCACTTAAAACCTTAAAAACACACACAGGAGGGAAAGTGTGTGTTGAACTCACACAGAGAGGAAACACTGATTCGCTCTGAGAGAGGTTTGTGACCTCAGTTCATCGCTGAGGAGTTTTTGAAGGTAGTTTTTGGAAATGTGAATATAGATGGAGAACACGACGGCTCCTGAGACTGAAGCCAGAGTGTCTCCATCGCCCCCTGGTGTCTGGCTTCAGTAAAGGTCATAAACTCCTCCTCCATGTCAGCAGATGGGATATGGACCAAACAAAAAACATCAAAGTAGGCGTTAAATAAATGTTTGTCAAAGACGGTGCTCGAGATCCCATCAACCAGCTACCTGAGGAATAGATGGACACAGGTCACACCCCAAGAGGTCACCGGGGGTCATCGCACGTTAGCGTTAGCTTAAGTCCCCCGTCAACTCGTCCTCAAGCACATTCAAACTCCACTGAAAACAAGTAAAATGGTAAAACCTCAATACACAGAGTTACATGTGAAAATGGAGATCCTGGTTTGTTCTCAGGAGGAGCTGTGTTTCTTCCTGTAGGAACAGATGTTCTCCCTGGAGAACCTGGTTTTCTTCCTGTAGGAGCAGATGTTCTCCCTGGAGAACCTGGTTTTCTTCCTGTAGGAACAGATGTTCTCCCTGGAGAACCTGGTTTTCCTCCTGTAGGAACAGAAGTTCTCTCTGGAGAACCTGGATTTCTTGCTGTAGGAGCAGATGTTCTCCCTGGAGAACCTGGTTTTCCTCCTGTAGGAACAGATGTTCTCTCTGGAGAACCTGGTTTTCCTCCTGTAGGAAAAGATGTTCTCTCTGGAGAACCTGGTTTTCTTCCTGGGATATCTCGATTTCTCGCTCCAGGTCGATGAATCTTTCGAGATGGATCTTCATGGAGTTCCTCTTTTTCTCCCAGGAGGATCTTGAAGTCTCCACGGAGTTTCTCGAGATCTCCCCGGAGTTCCTCTTTCTCAGCCCAGAGACTGTCAGTGTCCTTAGGGTCAACCATTTTTATTACTCCTATCTGTCAATACAAAATGCTGTATCAACTTACAGCTCTGAATAATTCACACAGTATATTCTGAGCTATGTCTATATTAGTATTCGTAGCAGTATCTCTAATCGCCGTAACTCGTTCTTCTTCTTCTTTTGGTTTATTGGCGAGTGTAAATCCTTTGATGATAATGTAACATCAAAGGAACTTGGACCACAGCGTGGTTATGTGTGTCTCATTGCATTGCAGTAAAAAATGAATGGGAGTCAATGTCTCTCGCCCATTTAGAGCGATTGGCGAGCGGGGTGTTTTCAGCTACGTACAAGTGGAGGTCGTCATTCATACTTTCTAAATCAAACTTGTTAGCTTCACAAGAACGTCACATGAAAGCGGTGAGAGCTCAACCTTTGGCTGTATCCATTGTTTTACTTTAGTTCTCCGGGCTCCCGCTCCATCGGGTCGTATGTAAATCAGTCAAACTTCTCTAACCCGCTCACACGGAGAGTTTCCTCTGATGTCTTTGATGTTGCGATCAGTTTAAGACAAAGTCTCACTGAGGATAAAAGACGCACAGGAGAAGATATTTTACATCATCGCCACAAGATGGCAGCGTCAGTATCATATTCCTGGATGGAAAGTGTTTCGTCCATTTTTATTTACAGTTTGGCAAATACAGTAAACATAATACCATATACTTTTCAAAGTACAAGTACTAAAACATCATACTTGTACGTCTTTTACTACTTGTAATACAACTAGTCCTACTACGATAATGAATACTGCTGCTATTCCAAATCTCTCTCTCTCTCTCTCTCTCTCTCTCTCTCTCTCTCTCTCTCTCTCTCTCTCTCTCTCTCTCTCTCTCTCTCTCTCTCTCTCTCTCAGGGGAGGGAGGGCTGGTCTCAGCAGGACTCCTGGTCTCATCCTCCATCTGGAACAAAGCACATGTTTTTTTTATTTTAGATATTGATACAGATTTATATATATTTTATGCACTTTCATCTCTAGTTTTGCTTGTCTCCATCTGTGTGACGGTTCTTTATAAATAAATTGCCTCACCTCGGAGCCTGTGACTTTTTTGCAGATCCAAATAAAAATCTGTATCTAGTGAATCTGAATTCATGAAACTTTCTGTTTATGAGGTTTGAGTTCAGCTGAGTGATGCTCGAGTTGTAAATGACTGAACTGTAGTAACACAGTTTCACCACAGGGTGTCAGCAGAGGCTGCTGATAGAGATGAATCTGCACTGAACAAGTTCAGTTTTCATTGGAGAAATTCAGTTTAATTCAAGTCAAAATACAAATGATGCAAGTTATTGTTATTATTATTAATGTTATTATAATTAATGAGAAGCAAATTTTAAGAAGAGACACGGAGCCCTTTCAGAATAAAGGGCCGGACGCTGACTTCCTGGTGCAGCAGGAAGGTGCACGTGTACCTGAGCAGCGATGGCGTCCTGCTGAGGTTATGTGCAAATGAAGCAGCCGATGTACGCCCACATGTTCTGAAGGATGAGCAGGAAGGCCAACAGGTAGAAGAGCAGGGTGACAGCCTGGGGGGGGGGGGGGGGGGGGGGGGGGGCAATAAAGGGAAGAAGACAGGAAGAAATGAGGGGGGAGGAAAATGAAGGAAAGGATGACAAGAGGTGAGATGAAAAGATTGTCGGTGAAGGGAGGAAGGGATGGAGGAGGGAGCGGTGTTGCTTATTTGTTCTATTTTATATCTCATAGTTTCTTCATCCTCTACAACACAAACAGAAAGAAGAGAGGAAGGAGAAGAGGAGAGAGGAGAGAGGAGAGAGGAGAGAGGAGAGAGGAGAGAGGAGAGAGGAGAAAGGAGAGAGGAGAGAGGAGAGAGGAGAGAGGAGGTGCAGCCACGTCAGCAGGTGAAGAAGTGACAGCCTGGTCGGTGGTGGTAACCATACTGGGGGGAAACCCAGGATGTTGATTTCTCTCTTTCATCCACACTCGCTTCAATCTTTTCTTTCAGAATTCAAATATTAAAACAATTTGGATTTAAAACTTGAAATTCAGTATTTTTGTATTGGATTTGTATTATTATAATTTTTCTTATTCTTGCATAAGTCTGCAGAAAGTATAAAAGCTATATATACAAATAAAGAAATAGAAACTGTTTGCAGACAGGCCTGATTCTGTGAGATGTTTAAAACGTCTTCTAGTGACTGAAGCTCTGAATGATGAATGTACACATGTTTTTTGTACTGTACCTGTTGTGTGCTCATTCCCTCCTCTTCACAGATGGTTGTGTCTTTAATGGAGTCAGGAGCTGCACCTCCCTCGTCTCGCTCCTCCTCCTCCTCCTCCTCCTTCTTGTTGATCAGACCTGATTCTCCATCGTTCTCTTCAGCCTGGTCAGGCTGCGGCTGCAGGTCGCCCCCTGCAGGTTCCTCACGGCCTCTCAGCAGCTCTGGATCTGGAGCTGGTTCCTCTGGTGCTGATGTCGTCTCTTTAACTTCTTCTGCTCCAGATTCCAGGTTCTGGACGGACGGCTCCTGATGCTGCTTTAGTTCAGGATGTTCTCTGGGTTCCTCTGGTTCCACATCTGGTTCTTCAGGAGCATCCTCCACAGCTGAGAACAAAGACTGAGCCTGTGAGATCTTCTCTGGATGTGATGTTTGAGTCATTTCTGAGTGTTTGAGTCCTGTTGTCTCACCTCTCATGAAGTCGATGCTCCTCAGAGCTCGCTCCTGTCGGAGGAAGTTATATTCGTACGGACTCAGATTCTCGTAACCGGGCTTCAGGGTCTCGATCGGACAGGAGCAGGTGGCTGTCTTCACCCTGAGGCCGGAGGAACCATGAACAGGAGAACAGAGATCAGATCTAAAACCACAGGCAGATGATTCCACACAACAATTCATTTGTTCTGCAAAACGAATATAAATAAAGTGTCTAAAACTAAAGTGAAGGATTGAATCAGAGAATATAAAAGGTTTTTATTTCTTGTCTCAAAGTCACAACACTCACTCTGTGATGAGCGCTCTGGAATTCTGAAGGAAGAGAGAAGAAATGATCACTTCACAGTTTTCATATCTTCACATTGATTCATATTTTATATGAAAAATTTGAAATAAGAAGATCATCTTATTTAATATATTCTTATATGTTTATATCTGTAATTCTCTTTCTAACTGATCTGTGTGAGTGCAGACTGGAGGATGTCTTCTTCACAAGAGAAGCTGAAATGCATGATGATAACTTGGATACTACACTTCCCATGATGCAACAGGCTTGGCATCACCTCACGAGACCCTCTGTGTGTTTTATATAAACCGACTGCAGCCCTGAGCTGTTTGTCTTTAGAAAGTCACAGGTCGTCCTCTGATCTCTGATCAGTTGACTCTCAGACAGGAAGCAGCCGGACTCTGACCTGAGGCCAGTTCTCACAGACATTTGGATCAAGGTGTTTTACTGGAGGGACACTGGTCCCAGTTCACCTGGACGAAGGCAGCCTGGTCCGGCTCGTCCAATCCGCTCGCTGCTCGCTCCATCAGTCGGGCATTGGCCTCCACGCTGTCCCCATAGCATCTCACCAGAGCCTGGGCGTGGCCTGTCTTCTCCTCCTGCTCCGAGCTGATTCGCTGAGTCATGGCCTACGAGTGAGAATGATGACTGTATATATCAAGTTTACAGTAGTTGTGTTATATATTAGTGCAGAGTGTGAACCTTGTGTCTCTCTCCCAGGATGCACTTCATCCGGTCGAACCCGTCACAGACACTTTGTCTCTGAGCCGAACTGTTCAGCTGTCGAGAGAAAAGAGACGAGATGTGAAATATCATCTGCTGCATTGAAAACTGTCAATTATGAAACCAAACTATGAAACTAATTCAATCTGTGAAACTGCAAATAGGCTGGATACAAAAAACAAGAAGTGTTTTCACAAGGAGACTGTTTGAGCAGAGAGGAGAGAGAGTGGCATCGTCAGATTCAGATTTGACAGTAAAAGATATTTTATTTGATGCATTTTGTTATTTTAAATCAGTTTCATTCAATAAACGTTAAAACCAATAAAGTGGAACGATTTTACCGAATGTCACATTGAAGAAAATCTAAGAGAAGAGTCCAAAAAATGTATCTGAATTTGTTTATGTGACTTTTAATTATTTCCTCTGGTGTTAATCATCTCATGACATCATGACCTTTTTGTAAAGTCAATATTTAAAAGACCTTAAAGTGCAACACATATAAAACAGCAGTAAAGAAGCTGAGGACCTCAGGACGACTTCCTGCTCCAGACGATGAGGTCTCACCTCGATGTTCCTGCTCGTCTCCTCCAGCTCGTGGATCAGAGCCCGGACTCGGTCCTTCAGCGTCTCCAGAGAACTGACTCCTTCACTCAGCTCGTCCTGAGGAGCACAAGTGATATGATACCAGTTCATTCTGAATCAATAATCTATATTAACCATGTTGCTGGTTGGATCTCCCCCCCCGACCTTGTGCTGCTGGTAGACGTCGGTCAGAGGAGCCACCTGACACGACCCATGAGCACCGAACACTTTGCAGAGGGAGCAGGTTGGAACCCGGCAGCTGAGACAGTAGATGTTCAGCTTCTCGCCCTCGTGCTCCGAGCACGTCAGCTGAGAAGGAGGCGCAGGAGGTGCAGGAGGTGCAGGAGGCGGGGGGGCACTGCACACAGATTCACACGACACTTCAAAATGGAGTTTACACGTTAACGTTCAGACATCACGTCAGACTGAAATGAACCAGCAAGTTGCTTCAGCTGCGTTTCCACTGAGGAACCAGAGGTCGTCTGAAGGTCGCGGGTCATCTACAGGAAAAGTCCTGTGGGTGGAGCTTACAGCGCTGAAGGTCCCTGATTGGTTGAGTACTACAGTGTTTTACTATCAATGTTTTTAAGAAATCAAATCAAATCAATTCTTCGTTAAGGATCTCTGGTGAATCTCTAAAATAATTCTGACCTGTGAGAGGATTGATGCAGGACTGATGAATCTGAATAAATCAGTTCCAGTGAAATGATAATAAACTGAGAACACGTGAGGCCACTGTCACCTCGTGGTGTTGCTGGAGCTGCTGCTGACTTCCTGTGTGTAGATGTCGATGATGTTCTCCACCAGCAGGTTCCTCTGGAGGCTGTAGACGCCGTGGCGATCCAGCACCACCTCGTGTCTGCAGGACGGACACCGGAATCGACCGCTGTTCACCGTCATGGTGGTTCGAGCCTGGAACAGTGAGGGCTGGAACACACGACCACAGGGACAACATGAGGAACATCTACATTAGGAACATCTACATGAGGAACATCTACATCAGTTCCTGTCTCAACAGCCAGCAGCTGCAGCTGGTTGTCATACAACACAGGTGCATGCTGGGATTTCAGTGATTAAAAGGTTCAGACTATGAACTAATCTATTTCTGTAATTTGATTTTAGAACTTAAAGTGTTTAAAATGCCACCACACTGTATCAGTGAGGTAAAAATAAAATCAGCCTGGAGGTTAAAGGTCGGACAGAAAGTCTGTGAGGACGCAGCAGAGAACTGATGAGAGAATCAAGAGCTGGGAGATAAAGAAGGAGAGAAGGTCGGAGGAGAGGTGGATGGAAGGTCGGAGGAGTGGAGGAGTGGAGGAGTGGAGGAGTGGAGGAGTGGAGGTCCTGAAATAGCAGCTGTAATAAGCCTCAGCTGCTGCTGGGATGAGGATCAGAGCCGAGCTGCATCGGGTCCGAGTCACAAACTCAAGCTCGTTACAAACACTGAACTCAAACTGACTCCAGGTCTGTTCACCAGGTTTCTACAGGAATCACCTTTTAACACCAAACTCTAAATGTCATGATTCATAACATCATAATAACCTGAGGTGGAAAGTTTTTAAAGATATTATATCATTTTATATCAATAAATCCTTCATCCATTCATTCTAATTGGAAAATGATGAATGAAGCAGAGACCTGAGAATAAGGAGTTCTTTTAAATGAGTTGTAGCAGCAGCTGTGAATCAGATCCGTTCAGATCAGCGACTGAAAAACAAGACGACGCGTCTCCACTTCCTCGAGTTCTCCAGAGAAGATGCCAAGACGTCTCAGATGGCGAGGCGGCCATCTTCCTGAGCGGCTGGTCCCAGGTCTGTGACGTGTGGACATGGAGACGGACACTGAGACAAACTTAGAAACACGATGTTTACTCCGAGTGGACGGGAGCTTCATTTGAGAGATATTTATAGTGAATAGGTAAACACATTCAAATGAGCCAACAACTGGGAACCAAGATCTGAGTCCGATACGAGCCGGCCATCCCGTGGTGATGATGTCATTTGGAGGCGGAGTCTGTGCGGTGGAGATCTTGGAGCCGTGAGGCTGAGGTCCCGTCGTCCATCTTTATTTACACTTTATGTTTCTGACTGAAACACAATCCAGTGTCATAAACATCCTGCTTTTAGCTCAGAGCCATAAATCATCCCAGAGCTGGAAGAAAATATACATATTCAAGATTTCTGTAAATGAAATCTAAAGTTGAATTGTTCATCTGAGTTTTGAAGTGTTTCCAGGAGCTGCAGCAGCTTCGTCCTGTTGCAGCTTCACTTCAAGAGCATCTGCAGAAAGGTTCTGTGAAGATCAGTGAACATGAGCAGGAGATAAAAACTGACTGTGAAGAAATGGATTCATGGAGAGAGAGAGAGAGTTTCCCACGAAACCAGTAGAGACACTGGGAAGTTTCTGATCCCAGTAAAAAATAACGTAGACTGTAAAACTGCAACTTTCCAATAAACTAATCACAATAAACCGCTTGACTCTTCAAACGGTGACACACACACACACACACAAACACACACACACACACGCACACACACACAAAGGCTGTCCGGGTCCTGACAGCTGTTTTTTTTGTCTATTAGCAAACCAGTTAAACATCCGCACATCCCATTATAGACTCTGATAATCCACTGCACTCACTCACTCACTCACTCACTCACTCACACACACACACACACACACACACACACACACACACACACAGACTCACACGTGCACGTTGTGTGTCCCACCTGGTACAGCTCGTTGGCACACTTCCTGCACAGGTTGTGCTGACAGGGCAGAATCACCACTGGCTTGGTGAACAGCTCCAGACAGAGGGGACAGATCAGCTGTTTCTCCAGAGTCTCCAGCGCCCCCCCCTCTGCTCCTCCGCCGCTCTGCAGGACGCTCAGGTCAACTGACATGGCTGCTCCTCCTCCACCTGGGGACTGACAGGAGGAGGTGAGTCTGTAGGAAGAGGAAGTCAGTGAGTCTGTAGGAAGAGGAAGTCTGTGAGTCTGTAGGAGGAGGAAGTCTGTAGGAAGAGGAAGTCTGTGAGTCTGTAGGAGGAGGAAGTCTGTAGGAAGAGGAAGTCAGTGAGTCTGTAGGAAGAGGAAGTCTGTGAGTCTGTAGGAGGAGGAAGTCTGTAGGAAGAGGAAGTATGTGAGTCTGTTAGAAGAGAAAGTCTGTGAGTCTGTTAGGAAGAGGAAGTCTGTGAGTCTGTATGAAGAAGAAGTCTGTAGGAAGAGGAAGTCTGTGAGTCTGTAGGAAGAGGAAGTCTGTAGGAAGAGGAAGTCTGTGAGTCTGTAGGAAGAGGAAGTCAGTGAGTCTGTAGGAAGAGGAAGTCAGTGAGTCTGTAGGAGGAGGAAGTCTGTAGGAAGAGGAAGTCTGTGAGTCTGTAGGAAGAGGAAGTCTGTGAGTCTGTAGGAAGAGGAAGTCTGTGAGTCTGTAGGAAGAGGAAGTCTGTGAGTCTGTTAGGAAGAGGAAGTCTGTGAGTCTGTAGGAAGAGGAAGTCTGTAGGAAGAGGAAGTCTGTGAGTCTGTAGGAAGAGGAAGTCAGTGAGTCTGTAGGAAGAGGAAGTCAGTGAGTCTGTAGGAGGAGGAAGTCTGTAGGAAGAGGAAGTCTGTGAGTCTGTAGGAAGAGGAAGTCTGTGAGTCTGTAGGAAGAGGAAGTCTGTGAGTCTGTAGGAAGAGGAAGTCTGTGAGTCTGTTAGGAAGAGGAAGTCTGTGAGTCTGTAGGAAGAGGAAGTCTGTGAGTCTGTAGGAAGAGGAAGTCTGTGAGTCTGTAGGAAGGGGAAGTCTGTGAGTCTGTAGGAAGAAGAAGTCTGTGAGTCTGTAGGAAGAGGAAGTCTGTGAGTCTGTTAGAAGAGAAAGTCTGTGAGTCTGTATGAAGAAGAAGTCTGTAGGAAGAGGAAGTCTGTGAGTCTGTAGGAAGAGGAAGTCTGTAGGAAGAGGAAGTCTGTGAGTCTGTAGGAAGAGGAAGTCAGTGAGTCTGTAGGAAGAGGAAGTCAGTGAGTCTGTAGGAGGAGGAAGTCTGTAGGAAGAGGAAGTCTGTGAGTCTGTAGGAAGAGGAAGTCTGTGAGTCTGTAGGAAGAGGAAGTCTGTGAGTCTGTTAGGAAGAGGAAGTCTGTGAGTCTGTAGGAAGAGGAAGTCTGTGAGTCTGTAGGAAGAGGAAGTCTGTGAGTCTGTAGGAAGAGGAAGTCTGTGAGTCTGTAGGAAGAAGAAGTCTGTGAGTCTGTAGGAAGAGGAAGTCTGTGAGTCTGTAGGAAGAGGAAGTCTGTGAGTCTGTAGGAAGAGGAAGTCTGTGAGTCTGTTAGGAAGAGGAAGTCTGTGAGTCTGTAGGAAGAGGAAGTCTGTGAGTCTGTAGGAAGAAGAAGTCTGTGAGTCTGTAGGAAGAGGAAGTCTGTGAGTCTGTAGGAAGAGGAAGTCTGTGAGTCTGTAGGAAGAGGAAGTCTGTGAGTCTGTAGGAAGAAGAAGTCTGTGAGTCTGTAGGAAGAGGAAGTCTGTGAGTCTGTAGGAAGAGGAAGTCTGTGAGTCTGTAGGAAGAGGAAGTCAGTGAGTCTGTAGGAAGAGGAAGTCTGTGAGTCTGTAGGAGGAGGAAGTCTGTAGGAAGAGGAAGTCTGTGAGTCTGTATGAAGAAGAAGTCTGTAGGAAGAGGAAGTCTGTGAGTCTGTAGGAAGAGGAAGTCTGTAGGATGAGGAAGTCTGTGAGTCTGTAGGAAGAGGAAGTCAGTGAGTCTGTAGGAAGAAGAAGTCTGTGAGTCTGTAGGAAGAGGAAGTCTGTGAGTCTGTAGGAAGAGGAAGTCTGTGAGTCTGTTAGGAAGAGGAAGTCTGTGAGTCTGTAGGAAGAGGAAGTCTTTGAGTCTGTTACGAGAGGAAGTCTGTCAGTCTGTAGGCTGTAGGAAGTCTGTGAGTCTGTAGGAAGAGGAAGTCTGTGAGTCTGTAGGAAGAGGAAGTCTGTGAGTCTGTTAGGAAGAGGAAGTCTGTGAGTCTGTAGGAAGAGGAAGTCTGTGAGTCTGTAGGAAGAGGAAGTCTGTGAGTCTGTAGGAGGAGGAAGTCTGTGAGTCTGTAGGAAGAGGAAGTCTGTGAGTCTGTTAGGAAGAGGAAGTCTGTGAGTCTGTAGGAAGAGGAAGTCTGTGAGTCTGTAGGAAGAGGAAGTCTGTGAGTCTGTTAGGAAGAGGAAGTCTGTGAGTCTGTAGGAAGAGGAAGTCTGTGAGTCTGTAGGAAGAGGAAGTCTGTGAGTCTGTAGGAGGAGGAAGTCTGTGAGTCTGTAGGAAGAGGAAGTCTGTGAGTCTGTAGGAAGAGGAAGTCTGTGAGTCTGTAGGAAGAGGAAGTCTTTGAGTCTGTTAGGAGAGGAAGTCAGTGAGTCTGTAGGAAGAGGAAGTCTGTGAGTCTGTAGGAAGAGGAAGTATTTGAGTCTGTAGGAAGAGGAAGTATTTGAGTCTGTAGGAAGAGGAAGTCTGTGAGTCTGCAGGAAGAGGAAGTCAGTGAGTCTGTAGGAAGAGGAAGTCTGTGAGTCTGTAGGAAGAGGAAGTCTGTGAGTCTGTAGGAAGAGGGAGTCTGTAGGAAGAGGAAGTCTGTGAGTCTGTTAGAAGAGGAAGTCTGTGAGTCTGTTAGAAGAGGAAGTCTGTGAGTCTGCAGGAAGAGGAAGTCTGTGAGTCTGTAGGAAGAGGAAGTCTGTGAGTCTGTAGGAAGAGGAAGTATTTGAGTCTGTAGGAAGAGGAAGTCAGTGAGTCTGTAGGAAGAGGAAGTATGTGAGTCTGTAGGAAGAGGAAGTCTGTGAGTCTGTAGGAAGAGGAAGTCTGTGAGTCTGTAGGAAGAGGGAGTCTGTGAGTCTGTAGGAAGAGGAAGTCTGTGAGTCTGTAGGAAGAGGTCGTCTGTGAGTCTGTAGGAAGAGGGAGTCTGTGAGTCTGTAGGAAGAGGAAGTCTGTGAGTCTGTTAGAAGAGGAAGTCTGTGAGTCTGTTAGAAGAGGAAGTCTGTGAGTCTGCAGGAAGAGGACGTCTGTGAGTCTGTAGGAAGAGGAAGTCTGTGAGTCTGTAGGAAGAGGAAGTATTTGAGTCTGTAGGAAGAGGAAGTCTGTGAGTCTGTAGGAAGAGGAAGTCAGTGAGTCTGTAGGAAGAGGAAGTCTGTGAGTCTGTAGGAAGAGGAAGTCTGTGAGTCTGCAGGAAGAGGAAGTCAGTGAGTCTGTAGGAAGAGGAAGTCTGTGAGTCTGTAGGAAGAGGAAGTCTGTGAGTCTGTAGGAAGAGGAAGTCTGTGAGTCTGTAGGAAGAGGAAGTCTGTGAGTATGTAGGAAGAGGAAGTCTGTGAGTCTGTTAGAAGAGGAAGTCTGTGAGTCTGTTAGAAGAGGAAGTCTGTGAGTCTGCAGGAAGAGGAAGTCTGTGAGTCTGTAGGAAGAGGAAGTCTGTGAGTCTGTAGGAAGAGGAAGTCTGTGAGTCTGTAGGAAGAGGAAGTCTGTGAGTCTGCAGGAAGAGGAAGTCTGTGAGTCTGTAGGAAGAGGAAGTCTGTGAGTCTGTAGGAAGAGGAAGACTGTGAATCTGTAGGAAGAGGAAGTCTGTGAGTCTGTAGGAAGAGGAAGACTGTGAATCTGTAGGAAGAGGAAGTCTGTGAGTCTGTAGGAAGAGGAAGTCAGTCATTCTGTCAGTGTCTGTCAGTATATATATATATAGTTTCATTCAGATCTGCTTCATACAGAGTAGATGATTAAATCACTTTCAGATTCTTATGCTGTTTATTAAGTTTGTCATAACTTCACTTGATATCCAGCTGCTTCTCACGAGTGTCACACTCTAATCGGTCCGTGTGGAAACAAACACCATATAACAATACATTACATTTCATTTATAACAATACCATGGTTACATAATAACTGTATTATGCTGTAAGCAAATTCTCTCATCCTCATTATGTTCATGTTTTATGATCCTTTAAAATCCAGTTTCTGCTTTGACATCACGTTAAAGCTTTAAAGATGAAAAATCATCTAATTCATCTGAAACTAACAATGACACAAATACCATCTGTATAAACTCATGAATACAGAAATGATTGAAACTATACTGAAAAATACCGTTCTGCAGATTAAAACAACACAAACCCTCAAAGAGACAGTTGGGTTTCATGAACTAATGATTACTGACCGTTCCTCTGCTGTCTGTGGTTCCGTCTGTCGTGTCTGTGATTCGTCTGTGACTGAAGAAACGTGGCTGAAGTTTTCTTTCCAGCTTCTTCCAATGAAATGAAGCTAGTCTCACGTGAGGAGCCTCAGTTCCTCCTTCAGAAGATCTGAGCTGCAGTTTGACTTCGGTTTACTTCAGGTTCAGACACTGAAGAGTCACAGACACTGAAGAGTCACAGACACCGAGTGGCTCAGACATCAGCAGCAAGAAAAGCTGAGACACTGAAGAAACGTCTCAGTGGAAAAAATCACCGACAGAACATCCGTCAGTTCAGGAGGAGACGTCAGAGACTGAAGAAGAGGAGTGAAGCAGCTTCTTCTTCTTCTTCTTCTGCTGTGAGGTCCTCAATGAATCAGCATGAGGCCCAGGCTCTCTGAGGTTTGTTAGTTCACCATCCGTGTGTGTGTGTGTGTCTGTGTGTGTAACAGTAGAAAGAGCACAGCCCAGCATGGTCTTAATCTGTCCACATACCAGCCACTGCCTGATATGGAGAGTGTGTGTGTGTGTGTGTGTGTGTGTGTGTGTGTGTGTGTGGGGGGGGGGTCATTTCAGCGGCACTGAAAATTGACACCCAAACTCCCACCTCCCCAGCCCCACCCCCTGAATGTATCCTCTCTGACACACACACACACACACACACACACACACACACACACTCACGTTTAATCATGACCATATAATCTTGAGAAACCAAATTTTCTTCAAACTCTGTTTAGTATTAATAATGATCGTTGATTGGCAGTCATTTATTTGAGGACTTTATTATTATTATTCTTATTATATTATCATATTATTATTACTGGTTAAAGACACACACAGTCGGACCTTGTCGCTGTCACTTCCTGTTTGTTTCTGGAGTTCCACAGGGAAGTGACTTTGGCCCCGGTCTCTTCTTGTGATCAACACTTCTTTTAGATATTAAAATACATAACAGTAACTTTTACTTTCTGTATCGATGATATTCAACTTCACACTCATATTAATATATTATCATCATATTAATGTAATATCACAAAGAAACCCACAATGAGAAAAGCGTCTCTGAAGCATCTGAAACATTTATTTTACGACGTCAGTACATCAGATACTTAATTCATCAAAGTGTGAATCCACGCTAACAACAGACAACTCACATCTCTAGGTTTACAAACAGCAGGTCGGCCATTTTGTAACCACACGGTCAATATGATTCACATCTAGGATTCTATACATCTCCTCCACTTACCAGCTAGTAGTTAATCCAATATTAAAAAGATATGAAAAATAAAATAAATAAAATAATGCTTGAATATTATCATCTGTTGCTATGTGCACACATCAGTTCAGGTTGTTCATGCTGTAGATCTGATGGTGGAAGCTTCCTGACTCCAGCTGCTTGTGTCTCCCTCTCAATCAGCGGAGGACAAACAGAGAAACGAGGGAACGAGTGAAGTTTCACATGAAATCGGTTAAAAACAGAGCATCTGCAGAAAACTTGAAAAGATCTTTTGAATCCATATTCGAAAAACAAATTGAAAAAGCAAAACATGAATTAGAATTGATGGTGGACACGTCTAGAACTGGATTTAGTTTTATCTAATTTTTCTTCAGGTGGAATCTTTGCACATGTTTATGAACCTGCAGATTCTCTGGAACCTTTTCAAACTGCTGATGGAAGTCAGGAAGTGGAGAAGTGTTGATTAGCTCTTATTGCACATTGTCATGATATGAATTATAGATACTGATGTGTTTGCTGTAGTCATCAGAGAAATTACAGCCAGTGGATCATCCAGGTTTCTGGATGTAGGTTCAATTGTTTACTTGGATTAAAGTCTAAGTTTTTTTCTGAATTTTTGATTTTATTAGAAAAATTAAACAGTTCATTCAAACGAGCACAAAGTTCCTGTTTCTTCTAGAGCTGGAGAGAAACTCGTGTGACGAAGAAACTACAAAACAAAAGTCGATCTGGAAAATCTTTACTATAAATATAACTAGTCAGTCTGATTGATGCAAACTGCTCCAGATGCTACGATAATCCAATAATCTACAAAACGCTGCCACACAAACGAGTAAGACTTGGGATCCGGGTGAACCTCCCTTCATTAACAACACATGAGAAGAACAAAGAGAAAATCTACAGAAGAAGAAGAAAGAGGGTTTGAAACCGACAGTGAAATCTAAACATACACGACATGAAGAGCGTTTTACTGTCACACTAAACAAATCAAACATTAAAAAGAAAACAGGGCTGGTAACGATCTTTATGATTATTACTCTGGACTCAACAGCAGCCAACTGATTCAGTGTGAAGGAGAAGAGACGAGGTTAGAGAGACACTGAAGAACTAATGAGTAATTATGGTTTCTTTCTATTTTTAGTTGTTTATAATAAAGTTTATAGTTAAACTGTAAAATATCAAACCTCATTTCTTTGTCATAAGGGTTTGAAAACAACATCGTAGGAATCACTGTAAATTCTCTAAATATATGATGGTATCGAGAAAGCTAACCTAATATCTGTATTGGCATCAGCCTCCATGTTGATCAGCTCTAATACTGAGGAACTGAAGTAATGGGATTACTCTGCCAGTAGATAATAGGAGGAACTTTCCACAGAGTCTGGATGTAAACAAACTCACAGCTGATGTTTGATTCATGGTTTCCAGCACAAGTGCACACAAACCAGTTATTAAAGGAACCTCTCAAACCTCCCTGGAGTCTTAGAGTGATGGATTCTAAACACAGACACTCTGACCTGAAGCTCCCAGCAGGGGGCAGATGATTTCCACTGATTCAAACGTAGGGATGTTAATTTGATCCTGAATCAACTCTCATCTCATTTGAAATCCTCTTCACGAGCTGAGAGTCATCAATCAATAAAGTCGTCTGATAAAATAAACGAGACAAATCATTTCATTCAGACCAGAGGAAAAGATTGTGTCGACCTGTATTTGAAAAACTGAAGAACTGAACTCTGTGTCTCTTTCTCTCTTTCTCTCTTTCTCTCCTTCTCTTCTCTTCTCACCTCGGTTTGAAATTCAGATGGAAAAGTTTGGGCTGAACTGTCAGAGTGAGTGTGTGTGTGTGTGTGTGTGTGTGTGTGTGTGTGTGTGTGTGTGTATGTGTGTGTGTGTGTGTCTGGTGCAGATAAGGGCTGTTGGAACACACAATTCTGAGGTTGAACAGAAACCTCAATATGATTCAAATATGTATTTTGTATTTATTTTATAAATGTGTTCGCTTTCAATTTAATTAAAAAGATCATTAAAAATCTGAATAGATCTGAATATTAAAAAAAATAATAACAGCCCCACTGCAGATGTTCCAAGTGTGTGTGCAACATGTTAGTGTCACGGTTGTGATACTTGAGCGGGGATCAGGTCACGTGTGCTCTTAACGTGTGCTCTTAACGTGTGCTCTTAACGTGTGCGTGTGGTTAGTAGGCGTCGGTCCGGTAGCTGTGGTGGGCGTCGCCGGTGAGCTGGGTGGTTTCTGTGGCTGAAGACGGCTGCAGGACGACGGGCTCGCCGCCACCTGAGGACAACACACACAATCAATACACACAACACACACAATCAACACAACATCCAGCTGAACCACAAACACAGAAGTTAGGAGTCTGAAGAAGGAGGCCCCTGTCCAGTCGCCCCCCCGCCCTCACCTCTCTCGTCAGCCGTCATCTGGGCCTCCAGGTCCTCGGGGGACACGTAGAAGTCGGGCTCCTGGTCCATGGGCGGCCGAGGTTTACATTTCCCACAGCAGCAGTTACAGCAGCAGCACAGGCAGCAGCAGAAGTAACAGCCAGTGGACAGACAGCAGAAGACGAACAGGGCCTGAGGGAGGAGGAGGGGTTTAAACATCACAAGACCAAACAACAGTTTAGACTTCTCATGTGTCTGCATTTTAAATTCATGTTGTAGTTTATTTTAGTTAGTGAGTCGCTCTGGAACCCGAGTCGCTCTGTGATCTGAGTCGTACCTTGGCCCACCAGCTGGACAGAACAAAGTAGGTGTTGACGTTCTCCTCTCCAAACTGCTCGGCCACGTACAGCCCCAGGGAGCCGTACTTATCGTAGATGTTCTTCTTGGTGGTGTCCACCAGTATGGAGTGGGCGTTGTTGATTTCCTTGAACTTCTCGGCAGCGTCTGGATTGTCCGGGTTCTTGTCCGGGTGAAACTTTAACGCCAGTTTCCTGTAAGAAAGAAAGAGACACAACACTGACAACACGACAACTTCCCGTGGACACATAAATACACACACAGACGTCTGCAGGTACGCTGCTGCACATCTGGATACAGGTTTGTGATATGGATCCATTGAGACATAAATCTGCCTCAACGCTTCTGTTGAAGTTGTATTTTGGATAAAGTGGAAATGAGAAGGAGAATAAATCAGAAACAATATGTTTTCTCAGTGATAGTTTGTAAATATGCCTTGCTCTATTCTCTGTATATAATGATTATGATAATGTTTTGCCAATTTGTGTGAATGTAAATTATTAATATTATTGTTATGCTGCTTTGATGTTGTTACTGTTTCTATTGTTATGGACAAAATTTCACTGCACCTGAGAATAATGACAACTACCTTTGAAAAACTACTTAAAGATCAATATTCAAATATACTTTTAAATGTTTTACTTTACATTTGCCTCCAGGGACACATCATGAAAAATAAATCCTCAGCCTGTCACTCTGTAAACCAACTAAAAGAGTCGCTCACGGGCCTCTGCCGCCCCCTGGTGGTGCACAACACGACATGTACCTGTAACACTTCTTGATGTCGTCAGCGGTGGCGCTCTTCTCCACGCCCAGAACCAGGTACAGAGATTCTCCGGATGTGGAGAGAGTCCTTTGCCTCTGCTGCTCCATGGCTCTCTCTCTTTCTCT
>NC_070631.1:770689-788189 GCF_947347685.1 Pleuronectes platessa
GTCCTCAGAGTGACGGCTGCATTAATAACACTGAACACAAGAGCATAGACTGTGTGTTTATGGATCTAGTTATTATGTATAGATTGCAGCTTTACAGTATTGGTTGTACATAAAGTACAGTACCTGTGTGTACAGAAATCCTCTCACATATATAAAATGATACACACATATATATATTTATGTGGTTTACAGCCTTCATGTTAGTTCCAAAGTAAAACTCTGAGGTCAGGACAACGGTTTCACAACTTGGGAAACCGAACCTTCTGGATCATGTGAGAGAACTTCCCCACAAGCTGCATGAGACAGGAACATGTTTCATGAGGCCACCATAACCTTTGAGACGACTGAATATAATAAAACATAATAAATTCATCCGTGTCCAAGTGATTCTCCGACGTTCCTGAGCGATCACATTCCCAAGCAGAGGTCACAGAGACCAACAACTTCTAATCTGTTCATCTGTGACTTCACCTGAACATGTCCAGCAAATATGATGAAATCTCCTCAGGGCGTGGTTGAGATATGATTTTTCATAAGAGCAGATGAACTTGTGAACAGCATTCGTTCGACTGACAGCAGCACATCATGTGTCACCATCAGGTTTTGAATAGAGGAAGTGAGCTGCTGCTGCTCAAAGGTTTTCAGGAGCTCAGCCAATGAGACGGCCTCTGCAGCTGAAGAGTCTGTCCACACGTCCTCTCACGAGTCCAAAGACAAATGTTCTCTACCGGGACAAAGACGTTGAGTCACAGGTCACTGTCGGGTCACTGAGGTATCTGAGGATCTTCAGATAATGTCACTTATCTTGACCAGAGGAAGGTCAGCAACACATCTAATACATGATCCATTCAAAAAAATCGTGAGGGGCTTTGTTGTCTTCTGGAAAAGTGTGAGACAAATCAGACAAATCTGGAAATGTCTTTGTCATCGTCTCCAGAAGCCTGAGTTTGTTAATCCAGACAAACACACAACTCCAGAGCTCTCAGACGAACAGGGACCAGCTGCCTCGCCAGTCTGTGTAGACGACCCACACATGACTGGAGTGAGAAACTAGTTGTTCCATCTTAAAGATGACTTCCACCTGGTGACGGGGCCAGACTGAGGTCTGTGTCCCAGGGAGAGAGCGGGTCGGTGGGACAGATGTCACACGTGTGATTCTGGAAGGCCAGCATGCTTTCTGAAAGTCACACGCTGGCTGTGTTTGGTTCAGTGTCAACAAGAACAGCCTGCTACACAACAACCTGCAGCTTCTCTGTATCAGGGGGCTACACAACACTGAGACAATAACACAACAATACAACACCACTCTGCTCTCATCTATTCTGAGCTGTTCCTTTTCCTTATTGCTGCTCAGCAGGGGAGACATTGGATCATTAGTCAGCATTGTTGCACCACCAGCTGCTGTCTGTGTGCACACACACCCACACACACACAATCACACACACACACCCACACACAGACACACACACCTGCACAGTCACACACCTTGTGCCAGGAGGAAAGTATACAGACGCCTGCACACTGATCTGAGTCGGAACGAGCTTCATGTGTCGGTTCCAGTTTCATTTGATCTGTTAGTTTGGGTTTCACATGGCGTGTTATCAGGTGCTGGTGGTGCTGGTGGTGCTGGTGGTGGTGCTGGTGGTGCTGGTGGTGGGGGGGGGGGCAGCAGCAGGTTCATCGTTAGCTTTTTCATATTAATTGGACTGAAGTAAAAAGTTGTTTCTCACTTTGTGAAACCTTTTACTAACTTACAGATAGACACTTTGGATTTGGACTCTCGGCTCAATAGAACCATCACGTCTGTGTTTCCCACATTTTATACACTGAGATTTTTTAATAAGTGCTGTATCCATTTGTGGATTATTATTTATTATTGTGTTTAATGAGCAATAAGCTTTTTCAAAATAACATCAGGTTGCAAGATTATTAAAAGATTATTAATTGAGCTGCTCTCCCTCTTCTTCCTCTTCTTCCACTTCATCACTTCTCCTCCCTCTCTCCTGACATCACACTTTCCTCACCCCCCTCTCTTTCCTCATTAACGTGTCACACCATCGCTTTTAACACATTTTCTTTTCTTTCTTTTCCTCTTCAATTTCTTCTCATCTTCTCCTCAAATGTTTCCTTTGACTTCTTCCTCCTTCCTCCTCATTTCACCTTTTAAATTATAAGACGTTAATTTCCTATTGAATTAATTCATTTCCTAAGAAAATACAAATACAGCCTTACAGACTATTTTTGCCAATAAATCTATGGAATATATAGAGGACAGACTTAGGGGATCACTTTCCTGTAATGTTTGCATTTTACACAAACACACAATCATATTCTCTCCAGCTCCTTCCACGCAGCTCAGATTTTAGCTGCTTGTAAACACAATTATTATTAATATTAAAGAGCTGGAAACATGTTGATAGTTCTACACAGAGCTGAAGAGCTGAAACGTTTCTAGGTTTCAGATTTTAAAAAGTGTGAATTTATCACATTGCATTGTTTTATATCATTGCAAGGCTCTTTGTTCGAAATACATTATTTGATGTGTAAAATACATTTGCATTGATATTTTCACTAGTTTAATAGAATACATCAGGGGTTGGGATAAGGGGCAAGCAATAAATATGTAAGTGTAACAGTCTAACACGTATGACGGACAGGAGGAGAGGGGAAAGTACATAACTCATAATCATAGAATCTGACTTTACAACAAGTCCTGAGGAAACATCAGTTTGTGATTGTGAGTGTACAACCGCACAAGAGTGTGATACGTGTTGTGTTCCATGTGCCGTGCATTCACTCTCTGCATGTGTGTAGACGTGTCGGTTCGGTGTCAGCAGTGACACAAGGTGAAGGCAAAACTGTGAGTCGAGTGACCTTTGACCTACTTGTTATTCCGTGTGGTGGTCGGCTGAGCACAGTCAAATAAATATGATGACTTAAGCTGCTTCTTCAAATAATGTAGAGATTGAATTAAGCTAACGAGGGGCCATGATTTAGAGCAAAGGTTACTGACTATATATACAAATTGGACACACACACAGACACACACAGACACACACACTCTCTCTCTCTCTCGGCACAGAGAAGCACAAAGGTCAATCCAATTCATTAGCTACTGTCTGTGATGCAGTCACTTTCTCAATGGACTTCCACTCACACACACACACACACACGCTAACACTAACACACACACATGCTAACACAAACACACGTTAACTGACACAGTAACAGGTCAGTGGAGTCCACCACAGTGACCTGAAGTCTGCTGAGGTCCAAACAGAAACAGGAAGTGGGACATCTGCACGTGACTGAGTTTCAACCACGGGACGTTTAGAGGGGGGGGGGGGGGGCAGCAGCAGCCACCATCTCTTATTCAACAACTGGTTTCCTTCAGGTGAGCTGTGGTTTGTCTGATTAGGAATAATACACGTGTGGGTGATGAACCATTTGGTTTATCTACATGTTAAATGGTAAGAGCTTTTGTTGAACAAATATTTAATAAACCAACTTAGCTTTTTTAAAACAATAACACTGGAGAATACTTGATGCATTTTGTTGTTGCACATCTACAATGTGATTGGCTTTCACCACACTAAAGAAGATAATGGATGTTGCCTTGGTCTGTTGGGAATTATTACAAAGATGTTTCACACGTTTGTGACAAAACAATCAATCAGAGAAAATACTAAATCATAAATGTATTGACGATGAATATGAGGGAGCTATTAAAAGTGCAGTTAGCCTTCAGACAGCTGATGGACATCCCTGCTCCAGAAGTACAGAACAGACCTGTGGGCTGAGCACAGACCTGTGATCAGCGTCCAGCTCCCTGGAGAAGAACTCTCCTCAGAAAACAAACCTGAACAGAACAACAGGTTCAACATCTGCTTTGATTCTAATGTCGGAGCCTGAACACGAACCCGGTCCTGACAGAATATAAACATCAGAACCAAACACCAGAGTCACAGCAGGGATCCCAGCTGAGGGGTCATTTAAGGCTTCAGGGGTCACAGCAGAGACACAGAGAGGAAACTGCTCCACAGCTTCATGAAGCTTCAGCCCTTCACACTGAAGAGAACAGATCAATTACACTGTTTTCAAAATACGTGTTTTAGAGTATGTAGTATTAATATTTGTTTCCCACTTCTCAAATATGAGTTTGATTTCCTCTGCTTGCTCTGTTCACTGCCTTGTGGATGTGAACAGTCTCTAAGCACAGTTCAAAGCACCTCGTCAATAAAATGCATTATTATAGATGAAGTCATTGATCCAGTCTTCAAATAATATCATTCAGATTGTTAATGAAAGGACGTGTGAGTAGTTTCAGTGTAACTGGTGCATCTCCCTCTGTGACCCACTACTGGTATCTCATGTGACCTGGTTTGAAGTGACTGGATCTGAAATGAGTCACTGACGACCACCAGAGCTCATACTGGTGACATCACCCCCCCATCACCCAGTTCACCAGCCCGGACACACACCAGCTGACTCACACAACTCTATGATCTGGTCAAATGTGTCTTTAGAGACTGAACCGTAGAATGAAACTGACTCATGTGTTTTTTTGTGTTAACGTGCTGGAGAAGAACATAAATGATAAATGAAACCTAAAGCCTGTGGAGTCCCTGAGGCGTCAGGCTGAAGACCTGTCCTCTGTGTGTCTGGACACAACCTGGAGACAACCTGTCCCTGATCACATCTGGACACAGACTGGGAGACACTGGAGGAGGTGAAGGTTACAGGTTCTCCACTGTCATCATATGAATCCAAATGTAAATACAGCAGGTTGATTCATGGAAGTAGATCCACACACAAACACCACATCTGAAGAATGAGTCACCAGCTGTTTCAGTCCTATTTGATTTGGCTCCAGTGTGTTGTGGACTCAACCCCCCCCACACCCAGTCCGCCTGCCCTCACCCTGTTTCCCCGCAGGAGGACCGGGTCTGGATCCAGTCCGCCTGCCCTCACCCTGGTCCCTGCAGGAGGACCGGGTCTGGGTCCAGTCCGCCTGCCCTCACCCTGATCCCTGCAGGAGGACCGGGTCTGGATCCAGTCCGCCGGCCCTCACCCTGGTCCCCGCAGGAGGACCGGGTCTGGGTCCAGTCCGCCTGCCCTCACCCTGATCCCTCAGGAGGACCGGATCTGGATCCAGTCCGCCTGCCCTCACCCTGGTCCCCGCAGGGCTCCGTGGGTCGTGACGTAACGGGAACATACCGGTAGGCTCTTGAATCAAAGCGGATAATCTCTCTCTCTCCCTCCCTCTCTCTCTCACACACACACACACAACACACACAAACACACACCACACATACACACTACAAACACACTGTCACGCACAAACACACTCTCTCTCACTTACACTCGTTCTCACGCAAACACACACTTAAACACTTACACACTAGCTCGCACGCACGGTGCGGGGCGCCCGCTTTGAACACAGCAGCTAGCACTTAGCATGCTAACTAATCCAAGGGCAGTAAAGCTGGGTGATGTTAGCATGTCGAGCTAACGGTGCGCGCTCCTCACCTTCCTGCTCCGGCTCCTCTTCCTCGTGCTCTGGTTCTCAGCGGGGGGTCACACCACTCGCATCCCAGTCGCACTGCTCGTTCCGCCGGTAGAAGCGTCCGACCGCCGGTAGAGGATCACGGAGGAAGCGGCCGCACCGGGAGGGAACGAGCTGTCAGTCACGGCTCAGCGCTCCGTGAAACCCGCCCACTCTCCTGCTGCGTGCGCGCCCCCGCGACAGGAAGCTAGTGACGTTTCGAGGAGCGACGCGCAGAAGAAGCAGAAGAAGAAGAAGAAGCAGAAGAAGAAGAAGAAGAAGAAGAAGAAGAGAAGCTAACGCACCAACTCGAGGTTTGTGGAGAAGTTTGTGATTTAAACTTCTCAGATCTGCTGCTGTGGTTTTATAAACACCCCGAGCTGCTCCCGCTGCGGTTAACCCCTCTGACTCGACCCTTCACCAGACCCTGGCCCTGGTCGCTGCTCGGTTTAGCCTCGTCACGGGCTAACGTTAGCATTGACTCAGCCCAAAAGTCCGCACTGCTAACAGGCTAACTGGCTAACAAGCTAACGGCTACTTCAGTTAGCTTCGGTTTAAAACGGGTCCTGGCCCCAAACAGCTGATTTCAGTTTTAAACTTGTAGATGATGTTTCAGAGACTTTCATTTATCACACTTCCGGTGTCGGCTCCAGATTAAACAGACCCAGGACCAGTGAGACCGACGAGCAGCGGCTTGTGTCAAACACGGAACAAGTGGATTAAAATACATTTAAATATTTAAAAAGCAGATTATAAAAGTAAATTTGTGACTATGGGCTGAATGAGTGTGAATCTGTACTTTATAATACTCATTAAACTAATTCAGGTGTTTACATTAAAGTTTCAAGTGTTGGATTTTATAATTTATAACCAAGTCACGTTTACTTTAGTTTTAAACTTCAAACACTTGCCCCACATTTCAGAAACACAAGCTTGTGTTCTAACGTGTGTGTTTATTGTGCAGTAACATGTCCTCTCTGTTTCTGTTGGGTGCAGATCTGAAGATGTCGTCGGGTGCTCTCTTTCCCAGTCTGGCCAGTGGCACCAGAGGAAGCTCCAGCAAGTATCTGGTGGAGTTCCGAGCCGGTAAAATGACCCTGAAGGGAAACGTGGTGACGCCGGACAAACGCAAGGGCACGGTGTACGTCCAGCAGTCGGACGACTCGCTGATCCACTTCTGCTGGAAGGACAGGACCAATGCCAACGTGGACGATGTGAGACATTTAAACCACTTTCATTTGCAGTTTGATCTGTCTTTTGTCCACTTGATGCTTTAAGGAAATTCCCACCACAGCTTGATATTTGGAAACGATTGCTTTAGATTCACAACAAGGCCATTGTTCTTTGTTTTCACAAAGTAACATGCACAGGTCTGAAGGGACCACCATGGGCCACAGTGTCCCATTCTTATTCATCCATCTCTTTTGCCTTTTTTAAATCATCTCTACTGTCATCTCCCTAACAAGTACCATAAAACGTTTATAGTAAAAGTGACAAATGACCGGTTATTAGAAGAGTCCAAGAAATCTGCCTTTTAGAGGCCAATATCAATTCAAGCAAATCTTATGACAAACTTTTTTTATAAGGATTCTTTAAACATTATTTCTATTGGGTGGGAGACTTCAATGCTTTTAAGTAATCATGTATATTTAGACTTTTTTTCTGAACTGTGGTCAGCAGCAATGAGATGCAAAACTAGTTTAGTACATTTAGTTTATTTCATAGTTTTAATATTTTAGAGCTACAGTTCTTTCTTGTATCAGCGCAGCCCCCCCTCAAGTCCTCCCCTGTCTCACGAGAGTCTCATGTTGTCTTCCCTGTCCCAGGACCTGATCATCTTCCCTGATGACTGTGAATTTAAGCGTGTGAGCCAGTGCACCACGGGACGCGTCTATGTGCTGAAGTTCAAAGCCGGATCCAAGAGACTGTTCTTCTGGATGCAGGTGAGAGGAAGATGCTCCTCATCCTCATTTAACCTGGAGAAGAGCTGGAGACTGTGAATGAGTGACAGCTGGTTCTATTGTGCTCAGGCAGCTGAAGGTTAAATGGACAAATGAAACAAGAGGGAATGGGAGTGATGAGTGAGGCAGAAGGAGGTTATTACACCCATGATGACAGCGTGCATGGCTGCAAACAGTGTATTCAATATTAATTTTTTCCTTTATGTTCCTGATGTTTGAGCCAAACAGGCCTGTATCTCAACAGATGGATGGAGAAATACAGACGTTGTTTATTAATAATCAGTTCCACCTGATCTAAAACCAGCTCAACCAACATTTCATTTTTACACTGACTTTATGATAACAATATATTCTCTGTTGTATTTTTTAAGTAATGTAGATAATCCAGTAGTTTATTAAGGGATAAAACACAATTAATATTTTACACAGTTTATTTCTATATCACCACGTAGCCAGTGAAGATCATTCCACTCTGATTCCCCGGATGTCTCTTGTGTCTCGCTTCCATCAGGAGCCGAAGACGGACAAGGACGAGGAGAACTGCCGTAAGGTGAACGAGTACCTGAACAACCCCCCCATCCCCGGAGCGCCTGGCAGCGGGGGGGGCAGTGGCCATGAACTCTCAGCGCTGGGAGGAGAGGGAGGCCTGCAAAACCTACTGGGAAATATGAGCCACAACCAGCTGATGCAGCTGATTGGACCAACCGGACTGGGTGGACTGGGTAAGCTGCACTGGTTATTTTGTAATTATCCTGCGACACACACACACAACCACAATTGATTTAACACAAACAAAAGAATTTTCTAGTTAGTAACTCCAAACAACTTGGGAAATGTGTTTTATTTAAGATGGATGTTATTAAAGCTTAAAGACCCGACTCTTGAATTTGTTTACTTTCAACCTCATACAGTTAATTAGAAATATGAAAGTAAATAGGTAACAGCCCAAATAAGAATCCAAGAGCAGTTTGGACGTGTGTTTTGATTTGTGTGCGTCTGTCTAAGGAGGCCTGGGAGCTCTAGCAGGACCAGGACTCGCCAACCTGCTGGGCGGGGGGGGACCGGCTACAAGCAGCTCCTCATCCAGGTGAGACTGAACCGGAGTGAACCAGAATCCACTCACATCACTGAACTCCTCACAAGCTGTGATGTAGTAGATGTTTCCTAACATCTACTACATGTTGTGAGACAATTTCCTCCCTGAACTCTGTCTCCCCCCCCCCCCCTCCTTGTAGTTCTCGTAGCCAATCAGCAGCAGCCACTCCTTCAGGCGGAGCCCCCAGACTGAGCTCCTCTCAGGCCCCCACCACCCCCGTGACCCCCGCTGCCTCAGCCGTGTCACCCACTACTGTGGCTCCCTCCACACCAGGTACACACATTCCCTGAAGTTTGACTCACTCATGCAGTAACACAACAGAAAAGCACCAAACGATGGATTCATTCTGTCGGTGTCCTCCTCGGCCTCTGGCTGAAGGTCGGGACTCGTCCTGCTGTAGAGAACATCTCAACCTTTAGCAGCTGGTCACAGTTCTGAATGTGAATCTACTTGTAGATCTGTTGATCTGAAAGCCTCCTTGTTGTTTGCAGCCTCAGCTCAGACTCCTCTGGCCCCAGCCTCCGTTGGAAGTCCTGGCTCCCACCAGCCCATCCAGCTCAGTGACCTTCAGAGCATCCTCGCCACCATGAACGCAGCCACGGCGTCTGCTCCTGGATCAGCAGGTGAGGAGGAGTCAGACTCAGAGCAGGTTTATTAGAGGGAGATGAATCCAGGGATGAGTCTCAGATCAGGGATGGTTTGTTTGTGATGGAGACGTGGTTCATGAGAAGAAGAAAGAAAAGTTACAGAACATGAGGAGATTCAAACAGAAGCTCCTCCTCTCTTCTCCAGTGGATCTGGCCAGTGTCTGCACCCCCGAGATGATGGCTCCCATCCTCACTAATGCTGAGGTCCAGACGAGGCTCCTCCCCTTCCTCCCCAGTGGAGAGAGTCTACTTCAGAGCGCGGAGGAGATCCCCAACACTCTCAACTCTCCTCAGTTCCAGCAGGTAGGATCATATCACGTCTGTCACTAGTATCTCCATGCTGGTGTCATGTGAACCAGTAACTAGAACCAGGTCCAGTTAGTAACTGAACTGTAATAACTCCTGTGATTGGTCCTCCAGTCGATGAGCATGTTCAGCAGTGCCTTGGCCTCCGGGCAGCTCGGGCCCCTCATGACTCAGTTCGGTCTGCCGGCCGACGCTGTGGACGCCGCCAACAGAGGAGGTGAACCACTCTTCTACCCTTCTTCTCTCTCTCTCTCTCTCTCTCCCTCCCTCCCTTTCTTCTTTGAATAAACCACATGTCCTAACGTTTCTGTTGCTCTCCTCAGATGTGGAGGCGTTTGCCAGCGCCATGCAGAGCAGTAAAGGAGACTCGAAGGACAAGAAGAAGGAGGAGGACGAGGACATGAGTCTGGATTAGAGCTCCAGCTGCTGAACTCCTGGGACTCCTGCTCTAGTTCAGTTTCTCTCCCTCTCTTCCAGGTGCTCTGGTACTTTCCTAAACCAAAGGCACAGAGCGGATCCAGCTCCTCCTCTGACCTCAGGCAGACTGTTCGATCTGACTGTTTCACTCTGAAGGAGACTTTTATACACAACTGAGGACTCAGCCTTACATGTGATGTTTCTTTTCTTTCTGTGTTTCTGTGTGAAGACCTCGGGAGCCTGAGTTCATCCTTAATAAATCAAATCAACTAAGATAAAAGCTCCGTCTCATCTTTGCAGAACATAAAGAAACGACGAGTGAAGTTTATATGAAAACATCCTTTATTTAGAAATGCATTTACAACACATGTGAGGGGGGGGGGGCAGCTTATTCTTTCTGTGAGATGTTTTTAAAAGGTTATACAACACGCGTCACACACACTGGGTACATGTTTACATAGAGGACAGAGGGAGACGCCTCATGGGACAGCTCGGCCACTGGGACGTGGATTTGACTCAACAAGTGAAACTCGTTATCACAAAGCAAAGCAAGAAAAAAAACTTCAAATACATTTGATTTGTGAAAAGACTGAAAGATATGAACACAATCTTCTCCAGGGTTTCTGAGTGATACAGATATGAACACACTGATCTCAGTTCACTCAGCCTGATTCAGATCCTGAGACACAACGTGGTGTTTCCAGGTTCTCCTCCTGCTGCTTCACCTTCACTTGTTAACTGATCCAGAGACTGGAGAACCTTCTGATCCGTCTCAGTTGAAGTTATTTATCTTAAATTTAATCCGTTATGGTTTTAAAAGTCTTAAATTTAATTTGGTGAAATCTGCAGAAACTGATATAGAAGATCAAATATCACCAGTGTGTTAAAAGGTAATGATTAAAATCTGAGTCCAGGTCAGTGTCAGAGGCCACACCCCCTTCAGAGGGTCACAGTGTACAGACTCAGGATCATTCTTAATATTCTCTTCTGGAGACGCACGACACACAGATGTTAACATCCTGTGCTTCAATACAGTTCAACTCAGGAACAGTTTTGGAGCCACAGGAAGTTTATCAGAGCTAAAATCAATTCTTCACTGATGAAGTAGGAAAATCAATCCGCGTTGTGTTTATTTACAACTCGACACTAATCGATTAAATTGAATATAGGAAACACTCATTGATTTATGAATTTAGAGAGTATTTGAAATCGTGTCAGTGCATCTCTACCTGCAACACAAAAACAAACCAGCACTACTGCGACGACAAACGGAATTATAAAATATATATTTTCTGACAATATACAATAAATATTAATACATATTTTAAATTAGCTACAGTAACATGACACCCACCACCATTAATCTGCAGTTGTGGAATGTGAAGATAAGACTGGTTTATACGACTGGGCAGCCCCGTGTTCCCACTGCTCCGTGCACAGAGAGCGGCTTGGACAACACGGCAGCTCGGTGGTTCACCGACACCGACCGGATGCAGCCGTGGAAGGCAGGCAGACCGGGAACAGTGGCGCCTCCTGGTGGAAGAAGATAAGAACTACGTGTTACAGAGCGAAGAGGTCAGAGGTCAGAGGTCATCCCCAGCTGCTCGACACAACAATCAGCCTGAGACGTCGGATCCCCGGACTAAACTGGATTCTCTCATTTTCATATCGTTCTTTTGTTTTTTTAACTGATTTGGACAAAACCAACCAAGACCTGAGTTGTAGTCCGACAGAGAATAAGTTTGTAATTGACGTCACAGGCTAAACGATTTGTAGTTCGGGGTCGTTGTGGCTCGTTAGTATCAGGTCATCGGTCAGTTTAGGTAACTGAGGGATCTGAAGTTACTATTCAGTCAAAGTTTCACCAATAAGGAAATATCTTTAATCTGTAATCAGGACATGAAAAGAGTTTAATGGACTCTTCAAAGTGTCTTTGGGAAATAAACACATGATATAAGATGTGTTGTGATTTGAAGGAGCTCAGGGTCAGGACTCAGGAGCTCACCAGGTTTCCCCCCCAGGTAGACGCCCTCCTTCCCCCCCGCGGTGCGGCTCTGTCTGGGCCCGACACTGAGCTCGCTGGCTGCGTCCACGTGCAGCTGCAGGACGTTGTTCTTCTTCACCACTGGGGGGCGACACACACCAAATGCAAGAGCGTTACATCAGGCCAGAGGGAAACAACACAACACAACACAACACAACACAACACAACACAACAGCTACAGTGACGTCAGCTCACCTGTGATCGTGTGCCAGTGTCCGTTACATAGAGGCTCCTCAGGAGTGAAGGAGGCCGAGAACTCACCTTTACCACTTTTTACTGAGACCGTCACCTGCACACACACACACACACACACACACAGACACACACCAGGTGTGGTTAATGATTGACTGGGTCTCCATAGTCAAAATGAAGCTGCTTCTTTTTTCAGTTTATGTTCCACCTGAATTGAATCCTCTTCCTGCTTCACGTTCAGGCTACTTGTGTATTTTACAGACTGAGATACGTTCACAGTGATCTTGACCTTTGACCCCCCAAATCTGATCTCAGATCAGTCAATCTGTGAGTCCCATTGAACCTTTGGTCCAAATCTGAACGTGTTCCTGAGATGTTTCATCCTCACCTCTCCCTGACTGAGGACCAGACTCAGGTGTTGGTCAGCTGATGTCCCAGCATGCAACAGGAGCCCAGAGTCCGAGACGGGTCGAACCTCCAACTGGATCTCAAGATCCCGACCAAGAACCAAGGACTCATCTGTAAAGGGAGGGAGGGAGAGAGAGATAGAGAGAGAGAGAGGGAGAGAGAGAGGGGGGGGTGGAGAGGAGGGGAGAGAGAGAGAGAGAGAGAGCGAGAGAGCGAGAGGAAGAGGGAGATAGAGGGGGGGTAGAGAGGGAGGGAGGGAGAGAGAGACAGTCAGTCAGAACACATCAGTCCAGAGAACAGGTGTCTGACCTTTGACCCCACTCAGTCTGATGATAATCACCTAGAGCCATGTGCCCCCCCTCTCCAGAGAAGTAGGCCCCGGGCTGCAGAGGGTTCTGGAAGCAGGGCACCGCCCCCTGGCTGTAGGAGGGGCTTCCTGCAGGGGCCTCGTTCAGCCTCAGGTCCTTCACACAGCCGGTGAAACCTCCTGGAGCCTGGAGGTCACACAACCAGAGAGACATCTACAGTGTGTGCAGAAGAGAGAGAAGAAGAAGTGTGGGGGGGGGATGAGGCGGGGGTTTTACCATCAGTGTGGGCGGAGCTCCTCCCACATACAGCGGCCCGGCGACTCGAGCCCGGTCTCCTCCAGGAAGCTTCTTGGACTGAGCGTCGATCCCGTCCACGATCAGGACGAGCTTCTGTCCCTCGCGCTTCACGAACACCTGCAGGGACACGCACACAGCGGGGGGGTTAGACACGCACACAGCGGGGAGCGGGGGGGTTAGATGTCCACGCAGACACTCGGGGTCACGTGACCTGAGCAGCCGACTCACCGTGTGCCACCGGTCGTCATCGTACTTCCTGCGGCTGCGCAGGCTGAGCTTCCTCTTGCCGGCGTCCAGCAGCAGCAGCAGGCGGCCGCCGGACACGCTGAGGGACAGGACCGCCCCCCCGCTCGGCCCGCCGCCGGCCTGCAGCACCAGGCCCTCAGAAGAGTTGATCCTCAGAGACATGGAGACGTGAGGCCTGCACATAGACGGGGGGGGGGGGGTCAGATAATCCAAACACATTGAGGCTGAATCCATGAACTTCAAGATTCCTAAATGATTCCTTCTAACAAAGGGGGGGGGGGCACTCACATGGAGCTGAGCGACCTGGGCAGAGCGTCATATCTCTGGTGGCTGTGGGCGGAGCCACTGAAGTGCGTCGCTCCGCTCTCCTGGTCCGACGGCGCCCCCTGGCACGACTCCCTGGTGTTACGGCTACGAGACCCCGAGGGCTTCTTGTGCTTCTGGAAGGAGAGAGAGTGATGAGTGTGTGTGTTACTGTGTGTGTGTGTGTGTGTGTGTGTGTGTGTGTTTTACTGTGTGTGTGTGTGTGTGTTTTACTGTGTGTGTGTGTGTGTGTGTGTTACTGTGTGTGTTACTGTGTTTGTGTGTGTTACTGTGTGTGTGTGTGTGTGTTACTGTGTTACTGTGTGTGTGTGTGTGTGTGTGTGTGTGTGTGTGTGTGTGTGTGTTACTGTGTGTGTGTGTGTATGTGTGTGTGTGTGTGTGTTACTGTGTGTGTGTGTGTGTATGTGTGTGTGTGTGTTACTGTGTGTGTGTTACTGTGTGTGTGTGTGTGTGTGTGTGTGTGTGTGTGTGTGTGTGTGTGTGTGTGTGTGTGTGTGTGTGTTACTGTGTGTGTGTGTGTGTGTGTGTGTGTGTGTGTGCACCTTGGCCTTGTTGTGTTTGGGCTGTGCAGCGAGGATCTGCTGAGGCTTGGCGGCGGCGGGACAACCCAGAGGGACGTTCACGTTCTTGTTCACCTTCAGCAGGTTCTGAACCGCCTGAGGACTCGTGTCCCTGAGGACGAGAAGCGTGGACACGTTTTCAAACTCATCAGCAGACGATCATAAATCATAAATCATGAATCATAAATCATAAATCATAAATCGTCCTGGTCTCATTGGCTGTGCAGAAACACGAGATCCTCACGTGATGACATCAGAACTGTTTCTGTTTCTGTTGAATCTACAAACCTTTTTAATTTGAAGTTTTCAAACTGGAACCTGAAGAATGTGAAACTGGACCCAGTTGAAAACTAAACCTCATCTGAACCTGGATCCACTTCAGAACCTCAAACTCTCACAGACTGAAGTTCTCTGGTTCTGGTCCTGGTCTCACCTCTTGATGAAGACGTTGCTGATGCACCCGGTGAGGTTGGTGCTGGTCTGGTCGGGGGTTCCTCCCAGGAAGGTGCTGACCCCTGAGGTGAGCGGTGAGCGCCCCCTGGTGTTGATACGGATTCCCTCCTTGCCCTTCTCCAGCACGTCGTCCATGTACAGACGCATCCTGGAGGCGAGAGGGACAGTTCACAGACAGTCTGGACACTCTGACTCCAGGTCAGTGATCTACAGACCCGTCCTACCCGGTGGAGTTGATGTAGATGGAGACGTAGTGGCTGTTGGCATCGTTGTAGGTCTTCAGGGTCACCATCTCCCTCTTGTCGGCTCTCACCACCACCCGGCCCTCGTTCAGGAGAACCTCACACTCTCCGTCCTGCACAGATTCAACTCGTGTGAGACAAAGACACCAGAGGGACAGACACACAGCTGTGGACTGAAGAATGAGAAGAAGCATGAAGGGAACAGCACGTGATGGAGGCTGGTCTGAACCTTATCTTGGTGGTAGAACATCAGGCCCTCCTTCTTGTCGGTCCTGAAGCTGAAGCTGACATAGAAGTTGTCCCTGAGACTCGGGACGTTGGTCAGAGCCAGATCCAAGAAGCTCTGACCGGAGAAGTGAGCTTCACGAGCCACCTGAGGGGACAGAGCAGGTCAGAGAAGAAGCTGCTTCCACTGAGCTCAGAATCAATCACCTCCTCAACTAACTGGAGAAGAAGAGACAGAACCAGCTGTGGCTGAAAACATATTTTTATCTTCTGACACAACATCTTCTGTTCAGGTTCAGAAACAGTGAAGAAACTCTGCAGAAGGTGAAGTCATGTGACGGCTCATATGGTGAGCTTCTAATCTGTGTGGATCAGAGAAGGTGCACCGAGGTTCTACACGAGCACCTCCTGGTTGGACTCCATGTTCTGTCAGCAGAGATGAAACAGTTCTTCATCTATCACTCGTTTCCAAACTGCTTCTCTCTAACCCTTCTCGTGAGTTCTCTCCCTTTTTGGAATGATCTCTGACCTGCTATGGATGGTCAAGATGGAATGTTCTTTAACAGGTGTCTTCTACTTCAGGTATGAAACAAGCCCTCATCTAGTCAGAGACCATGTGTGATGTCATTTCCTGTCCAGTTGTGGGGAAACATCTCTATAAGAATCCCTGTGGAGCATCAGGAAGGCAGATGTTCACTATTGTCCTGTGATGTCTCCGGTCAAACCATGGTGTCCGTCCTGACCTGTAAACTTCTCTGTAATAATCTTCATCATGCAAATAAGAACGAGGACCCGGAGATTCATCATCATCATCAATTCAACGTCACTGCTCCTTAAATATTAAACCATAAAGGCACAAAAAATGAATGAGTGACTTTCTCCAGAATGGTTCCAGTTCAGGATAAAAGAGGAAACCTCTGTGGTCACACTGGATGGGGTCAGATTGAAAGACGGCTGGATGATCGATGGACTTATATATTTTCACTTTGCACCGATGAATCCAAAATCGACTTGACCTGAGATTGTGGAGAGAGATCATTGAACTGGAGCCACCAGCTCTCCTGAACCTCTACTCTCCACTGAGGAAGCAGGTTTTCTCACCAGCAGATCACCGTCACATCCAAAACTGACTCCGGAGCTCTTCATCCTCTTCAGGTCCACGTGGGAGCTGTAGGCCTTGACGTTCCTGAAGCAGCCCTTCAGAGAACCCTGCTTGGGGAACATGGTCTTCAGCCTGAAACACAGAGACGCAGTGAGACAACCTGCCACCAGCTCCTGCTCAGATAAACAGCTCTACAGTTAAAGCAGAACAGATGGTTTTCTTTAGATAGAGAAGAACATTATCACTCATATGTAGAAGCTCAATATTCTCTCTTCTCTTCAGCTCTGGGTCAGAAGACAAAGACCCACAGAGCTGCAGATGTGGAACAAACTCTCTGTAGTCTCATCGCTGTGAACATCGTTCAAGCAGAAACATAATGAAATAACCAGTAGGTGCTTCTTACTGGTCTGGGATCTTGTCTTTTGGAACTCCTCCCAGGTAGTAGCTGCCGCTGAATGAAGGGATCTTCTCGGTGAACGAGTGGATGTAGAGGTTCACCCGGTTGTTCCTCACCACGATGCGGTTCGAGGTGCCTTGCAGGATGATGACCTCCAGCTACACATTGAAACACAAACACACATTAACTAGAAAACTTAGACTGAGGAACTGTGGATCAATACAACAGCAGAATACATGAAGCATCAGAGAAATCCTTAATTTCCAAGACCTTATTAGGAAAGGATAATAACAGTGTGACTCAGGAGGAACTAAGGAACTCCTCCACTCAGCTGCTTGAGGCTCAAACAGACAAACAGAGGACTCACAGCTTTGGGCTCGGCGTCGCTGACCAGCAGGAACTCTGAGTCTGGTTCTTTGGGATCCAGTTCCACCAGTTCATCAGTGAAATCATAGAACACCTTCAGCTGGCCGTTCAGCACAGCCAGACACAGGAAGTGGTTCTGAGGGACGACAGAGACGCAGAGAAAAGAGCAATGAAGGGACGACCAGATGTTGTGTTACATCGATGCTCGACACACAACACGTGCACAACAACAAGGATCAGATGGATGAGTGAACCTGGTTCTGCAGCAGCAGCAGGATGCCTCGCTGGGACAGCAGCTTCACTTCCTGTTCGAAGCGCTGCATGCGAGGTGATTCCACGGTGAAGGTGATCTCAGCGAATCCGG